>NC_136008.1:2463753-2608753 GCF_048128805.1 Centroberyx gerrardi | reverse complement strand
GTGTCTGGACTGGACCTGAACCAAGAGGAGAGAGGGAGAGGTGAGGGAGAGAGAGACTGAGCGTGTGTGTGTGTGTGTGTGTGAGAGAGAGAGAGAGAGAGAGAGACAGAGCACGAGGAAGGGAGAGAGATAATTAATTCGGAGCATGAAAACAAGTGTTCACAGTGAGAGAAACTGTGTGTGTGAGAGAGAGAGCGAGAGCAAGAGAGAGAGAGAGACTACCAGTAGCAGTAGAGCGAGGGGGCGAGTCAGGGCCGACAGCCAATTGGCTCACGAGCTGGCAGCTACTCAGATATCAGAGGGCAGTCAGTGCATCTCTCTCTCTCTCTCTCTCTCTCTCTCTCTCTCTTTCACTCTCTTTCTCACCTTCCCTCCTGTCTATGCCCCCATCCTTTCAATTCACTAACTTGGCACGACTTTTCACGAGAAACAATATTGCCATAGCAGTAAAATAAATCCAGTTTTCAAAAACCAACAAACAGTTTGTACTTTAAACGAGTATTATTTTAACATCAATAAATCCACTACATTCATTTTGAGACATTAGTCTAATTACCATAAAAACAAAGCAGAGCATCAGTGTCAGCCTGTCAGCCTCCATCAGCCTCTCCTCTATCATCCTCCATTGTTTCTCCACCTGGTGGATCTGGAGGGAAATCTGCTGGATCGCTTTACGGCACAAAACAGGAAGAGGTTCTGTTCTTCCAGAGCTAACGGAGCTAAAGCTGAAAGAGTTTCTGGCAGCAGATGGTGGAAGGAGGGAAAGGAAGATGGAGAAATCACTTCCAACAAACACATTGTCACATGAATGTTGCCGCCTTGGTATAACAACCGTAAACAAGTGAGAACAAGGTGGAGACGATTGTTCTCCTCCATCTCACACCAGTCGTATTGTTAGTGCCAGTGGTTCTCAAAATGAAGACCACATTTCCCATTACACCCATTTCTTCCTGTAGCAAAGAGGATTTTGCTAACAACAAAGCTTTAGCTCCGTCTGCTCTGGAAGAACAGAACCTCTTCCTGTTTTGTGCCGTAAAGCGATCCAGCAGATTTCCCTCCAGATCCACCAGGTGGAGAAACTATGGAGGATGCAGAGTAGAGGTCTGGTTTGTTTACAGTAATTATACTAATGTCTCAAAATTAATATGGAGGATTTATTGATGTTAAAATAATACACGTAATTTATTAATGTTACACGTAAAACAGTACATTCCAGCAACACTTGCGGTGGAACTAATATTATTAGTAAAACCGACATGTTTCGGCTCGTGGCCTTCGTCTTCGTCAGGTTTTGAAATTTCTTGTTTACAGCAACTTTAATCAGAGAATTGGCAATGATCACATTATTGTGCACATGTAAACATAGCCTGTCTGACTTTTTACCTCTCTCATTACACCTCCCTCTCTTTCTCTCTCTCTCTCTCTCTCTCTCTCTCTCTCTCGGCCACGTGCTTCCCTGCCCAGACCCAACAACAACAACAAGTCTTTGGGTTTCATTACCATCAGACACACTAGAGAGAGAGGGAGGGAGGGGGGGAGGGTTAACGGCTGACGGAGCGGGGGAAAGGGAGGGAGGGATTCTCAGAAATAGAAACTGACTGCAACAAGTGTGTCCGTCCAGCAGAAACCTTCGGTGAGCAAACAGAGGCGGAGGCGGGAGGGAAGACCGGCGGGGCAGAGTCCAGGAGCTGCGACGATACGCTTCACCACATCCAGGACAACATGCTATCATCTGTCCACAAGATATTATTAGTAGTATTAGTAGTGTTAGTGTCAGTATTCAGAGTCCAAAATTAACTTTGTTGCTCACTGGCCAAGAGCTGACAGACTGAAAAAAGATTTCCTGCCAAGAATATTTTTTACTGGCCAAATTAATTGGCATGCATTTTGTTCGGTACTGTTAGGACTCCAGATGATGGGCGGCTACCTGCAGAGCATTTTGCTGTCAGCTGCTGGTCATAATTACACATCCTGGAGAGAGTTATTTCAAATAGACCATTTTGTTTGACTAAAACAGATTAATTTGAAAGGTGGAGGACAAATTAATTAATATACATTTTTCATTGAGATATGTCCCTCTGCCCGTTTTCAGTGCTATGTTGTGTAGGCACTGTGTTAATTTAACTTGCTTGCTCAGATACAATGGATCAACTTTATCATTCATAATGAAGTACCACAGAAATTAAATTACAAGAGAGCAGTTTGTCGTGTTGTTATCATCTCAAAAAGTTACCGGTCATTGTGGCGAGGTGATCCTTATTAAATTTGACCAGCATTTGGCATTTTAGTACCTTTTACTCTTTGTTCTTCAACCTACACGTCTCATATGTGCTGCTGCAAGGATGCAATTTCCCTTCAGGGATCAACAACAAAGTTCATCTGAAATATGAAATAAGGAAGTCAAATTTTAGTCAATGCATGAGGACAGAGGCTGAATGAATTTGACTTCTCTGCTGTGGTGTGTTACACCTGCACTGACAATACACCGATTGTTGTTGATGTCAGCACCTGGATGTTTCCAGTGAACACTAAACAATAATTATTTCATTGTTACACTTATCCTTCCTAACTTTAATTGACGTCATATATCAGTGAATCTATGCCAGCCACTCCCTCAGTTAAACCACAAAGATGATTGATAGGAGCGTCATTCCATTCAGAGTGGTGTGCACACACACACACACACACACACACACACACACACACACACACACAGTCTCAGCCTCCACCTGAGTTCTTGTAATCGCTCTCTCTCCAGAGTCCCTTGTGTTTAGCTGACATAAAATAACAAGAGGGAGGGGAATCAACACACACACACACACACACACACACACACACTCACACACTCCTAGGTCCTAATAGACTAGCCTGCTATTAACCCCACCTCCTCCATTAGCCATTAGCTCCCCCCCCCTCCCCCCTCCTCCTCATCTTCCTCTCTCCTCCTCCCTGGTGTATTTCCCATGCTCCTCCTGTTTTTTGTTTTGATGCTGTGGAGAATCACTGCTGTGATCTGAATGAGGAAAAACACATTATCCCTGGAATAAAAATAGAAAACTAGTAATAAAGGCCGTACTGGCTCATTTTATGTTGTCTTACCTCTTTGAATCTCCAGAAGACCCATTCTAAATGTTTCCAAAACACCTGCCAAGCCAATGAAAAAACCTGAAAATCCAGAAGCATCCTGTTGGCAAGCAGCTTCCCTGAACCTTAACCAAATCACCATGAGGGCGGTGCTGGCCCGGCGGCGGCCCGGCGGCGGCCCGGCGGCGGCCCGGCGGCGGCCCGGCGGCGGCCCGGCGGCGGCCCGGCGGCGGCCCGGCGGCAGCCCGGCGGCGGCCCGGGCCTCACCACCGCTTCACTACTCAACTTCTCTGTGTCAAACGGAAGAGGGGAGATGCCTTGGATCTATGAACTCTAACCCAAACCTTGAACCTGCAATAAGCCATTTCAGACCTTCTAACCAATCCTGAAGCTAATGTGTGCTATGTGGAGATTTCATTGAGACATAATGATATAAACCAACATCCACACAGCAGCAGCTGTGTTGCTGTTTTCTCCTCTTTTCTAAAGCTTGTTGTCAGATTTCGCTCCTGAACGAAGCTCCTCCCGCTCCGTTCAGCAGCTTTTCATTTTTATTAAAACTAGCTTGTCTCTTCCCTCGCTGGTTAAAAGCAGCTCCCCCCCTCCTGAAAAAATTCTCATAATGTCGGACTTGACAAAGCGAACGAGAAAAGTTGTTAAACAGTAAACTTGTGAACCAGTAAACTTGTTAAACTAGTGAACTTGTTACACCAGTAAACTTGTTAAACTAGTGAACTTGTTAAACTAGTGAACTTGTTAAACAGTAAACTTGTTAAACAGTAAACTTGTTAAACTAGTAAACTTGTTAAACAGTAAACTTGTTAAACCAGTAAACTTGTTGAACTAGTAAACTTGTTGAACTAGTGAACTTGTTAAACAGTAAACTTGTTAAACCAGTAAACTTGTTAAACCAGTAAACTTGTTGAACTAGTAAACTTGTTAAACCAGTAAACTTGTTGAACTAGTAAACTTGTTAAACAGTAAACTTGTTAAACCAGTAAACTTGTTGAACTAGTAAACTTGTTGAACTAGTGAACTTGTTAAACAGTAAACTTGTTAAACTAGTGAACTTGTTAAACAGTAAACTTGTTGAACTAGTAAACTTGTTGAACTAGTAAACTTGTTAAACTAGTGAACTTGTTAAACTAGTAAACTTGTTAAACTAGTAAACTTGTTAAACTAGTAAACTTGTTAAACTAGTAAACTTGCTACCTGCCTCTTCACTTGTCATTGTGGGACAAGTGACCTTCAGCAGGAGAAAGATCTGTCAAAGTGAGACTGGTAACTGGTGACACTTCTCTGTAGGTACGGTTAGCTTAGCTGTTAGCATTTACGCACAGTGTTTTTCTAGGTTTGTCCATAGGGGCCTCCGTAGTGCAGTAGCTTTGCTGTGCATTATTTACAAATGTGTTGCGGTTTCTGTCGCTCTCTAGTTGTCAGAAAATCGCTTATTGCAGTTTTAAACAATAAGTTCGGTGATGTTGGACCTATACTGTATATAATCAGGAAATGACAGAACTATTTTTCTCTGCTGCAGCACACACCACTGTGGGGTGAAAGGCGGTTCCTGGCGGAGTGATCTAGTTCTGGACGGTCAGGTCAGATTGTAAACAGCAGAGTTGTCTGTGGGTCCAAGTAGAGACGAAGAGGGGAATTATATATAGGTCCAAAATCAAAGAACTTATCCTTTAACCAAAGTTTTAGTCACCTAACCCTAACCTAAACTGAAGTTGTGTTACTTGCCTAAATTTAACCATTAGCTCACCTTGTCATGTGCCAAACAATTTTGTGAGACTGCGGTGTCTATTCACATGCTTTTTATACAACTGGAGCGCTAGTTATACATATTGTGCACAGCCAGTAGCATGTCATATTCAATAGTTTGTTACCATGAAATAACATTTTTTCCCTACAGGTGGCCACTGCTTACTGCTTAGTATTGTTTCTCTTTCTCTCTCTCTCTCTATGTATGTCTCTCTGTCTATCTCTCTCTCTCTCCAGCACACACACACACACACACACACACACACACACCTCTCATTAGGTCAGATAGTAGCTGGTCGCTGGTTAATCTCCAAGCTCTCTGTTGTTGTTTCATGGCAACAAGCCGCTCCCTGCTGTGACCTTGATCCACTGCATTCACTGAACCTACACACACACACACACACACACACACACACACACTGTAAACACTCAGGAACAGGGATGCCTGAAAGAGCCAATAACACCAACAACAGACACACTCACAATCCAATTCAGTTTAATGAAGCAGAAGTAAGACGCAGAAACAGTCAGAGGAATCTCCATGATGTTTTAAACCCTGTAGAGTGCAGAGGGAGGGAAAGCCTCCTGTTTCTAACTGTATTCACGTCCTCTGCTCACTATAACTCACACTCGACCTGACAGTGAGGAGAGCTGGAGGCAGCTGTTTCTGAAGGTGAGCCTTCAAAGGTTTTGAAGGCAGCGCTGGAGAGGAGGAAAGTAGAGCTTCAGTCCAAAATGCTTTATAGAAATACAGATGATTCTATCAAAACTTGTAGTATTTTGTGAGTAATGGAGACCTTTAGACTTTCTCACTCTGCAGTCTTAATCTGTAGGCTTACAAGTCAGTGGGTCGGCTTTATCCTGACCTGATCCTAACACAACAACAACAACAACAGCAGCAATAACTGCCACAACAAGTGCAGTGACAACAGCAGCAACAACTGCACAAATAACTGCAACACTGACAACAACAACTGCACAAACAACAGCAACACTGACAACAACTACACAAATAACTGCAACACTGACAACAACTACACAAATAACTACAACACTGACAACAACTACACAAATAACTACAACACTGACAACAACAACTACACAAATAACTACAACACTGACAACAACAACTACACAAATAACTACAACACTGACAACAACTACACAAATAACTACAACACTGACAACAACAACTACACAAATAACTACAACACTGACAACAACAACTACACAAATAACTACAACACTGACAACAACTACACAAATAACTACAACACTGACAACAACTACACAAATAACTACAACACTGACAACAACTACACAAATAACAGCAACACTGACAACAACTACACAAATAACTACAACACTGACAACAACTACACAAATAACAGCAACACTGACAACAACTACACAAATAACTACAACACTGACAACAACTACACAAATAACTACAACACTGACAACAACAACTACACAAATAACTACAACACTGACAACAACTACACAAATAACAGCAACACTGACAACAACTACACAAATAACTACAACACTGACAACAACTACACAAATAACTACAACACTGACAACAACAACTACACAAATAACTACAACACTGACAACAACAACTGCACAAACAACAGCAACACTGACAACAACTGCACAAATAACTGCAACACTGACAACAACAACAACTACACAAATAACAGCAACACTGACAACAACAACAACAACTACACAAATAACTGCAACACTGACAACAACAACAACAACTACACAAACAACAGCAACACTGACAACAACAACAACAACTACACAAACAACAGCAACACTGACAACAACAACTACTACACAAACAACAGCAACACTGACAACAACAACAACTACACAAATAACTGCAACACTGACAACAACAACTACACAAATAACAGCAACACTGACAACACTGACAACAACTACACAAACAACAGCAACACTGACAACAACAACTACACAAATGACAGCAACACTGACAACAACAACAACACAAACAACAGCAACACTGACAACAACAACTACACAAATAACAGCAACACTGACAACAACAACAACAACAACAGCAACACTGACAACAACAACAACAACTACACAAATAACAGCAACACTGACAACAACAACTACACAAATGACAGCAACACTGACAACAACAACACAAACAACAGCAACACTGACAACAACTGCACAAACAACAGCAACACTGACAACAACAACAACAACAACAACACAAACAACAGCAACACTGACAACAACAACAACAACTACACAAACAACAGCAACACTGACAACAACTACACAAATGACAGCAACACTGACAACAACAACTACACAAATAACAGCAACACTGACAACAACTACACAAATAACAGCAACACTAACAACAACTACACAAATAACAGCAACACTGACAACAACAACTACACAAATGACAGCAACACTGACAACAACAACACAAACAACAGCAACACTGACAACAACTGCACAAACAACAGCAACACTGACAACAACAACAACAACACAAACAACAGCAACACTGACAACAACTGCACAAACAACAGCAACACTGACAACAACAACAACAACTACACAAACAACAGCAACACTGACAACAACTACACAAATGACAGCAACACTGACAACAACAACTACACAAATAACAGCAACACTGACAACAACTACACAAATAACAGCAACACTAACAACAACTACACAAATAACAGCAACACTGACAACAACAACTACACAAATGACAGCAACACTGACAACAACAACACAAACAACAGCAACACTGACAACAACTGCACAAACAACAGCAACACTGACAACAACTGCACAAACAACAGCAACACTGACAACAACTGCACAAACAACAGCAACACTGACAACAACAACAACAACACAAACAACAGCAACACTGACAACAACTGCACAAACAACAGCAACACTGACAACAACAACAACTACACAAATAACAGCAACACTGACAACAACAACAACTACACAAATAACAGCAACACTGACAACAACAACACCAGCAGCAGAAGTGGTGAAGCTGAACTAAGCTGATAAACAGAGATTTCTAGACATTTCTTCCATCACAAAGACATTGTTTTGTGACGAAAGAGTGTGTGTGTGTGTGTGTGTGTGTGTGTGTGTGTGTGTGTGTGTGCCTGCATAACCGACCAACCAGAATATGATATCTCTTACTGCTGTGTTTTCAGGAAAAGACAGTTAGCTAATCTGTGTTTGCGAGGATATGAGGCCATAGGGAGCTACGTCTGAGGAATGCATATCAACACACACATACACACACGCACACACACGCACACACACACACACGCACACACAGTTTTGTGTTCGTTCCTGGTGTGGAGGATTATCTCCCAGGTTACTTGGCGAAGGTCTGGTCCGTGTTTTGACAACGACTCAAAGAAAACGTCGGATTATATCCGGGTGTGGCAAAATAGCAGTGAAGAAACAGACGTGTGTGTGTGTGTGTGTGTGTGTGTGTGTGTCTCACTACCTCGCCCCTGGGATTCAATGAGGTTCACAAGTTTAGTTCACATCTCCTTATCTGTGGAGTCTAGATTGTATCACATTTTACCCTTTAATTTTAAGAATACAAGTTTAACAGCCTCATATGAGTCAAGTTTAATAAGATGAATGGTGGAAAGAGGAAACGCTCCATCCCAGGTCTATTTCTGAACTATATCAAACTGACAAACTTGTAATATTCCTTATGTATGGATTTCCTTCCTATTCATTTATTCACTTGTTTAGTTGCTTTCTATTGTTTTTTTGCCATTTGGAATTTTCATTTGTAATGTAAGCAACAAAGGAATGTATAACTGAACTGTGCCGTACAAGATGAAACAAGTAATAGAAAAAAAATAGAAAAAAATGTGAACCCCAAAAAAAAAAAAAAAATGTAACTTTAATTTTTCTGAGGAAAGTATTTCTGATGATGATCTCATGATATGATAACATATGATAAAGAGTAGGCCGACTGTAGCTAGTTTTCATAGTGATATTTGTCATTTGATAAATATTTAATAATTAAATTGAATCTTAAACCCCCTCTTTTCAATAAAGAGGGTCTACTGTATACACTGTATATTATAAATCCATTGATAACAGCAATGTGAGTTCATTTGAAAACATATCTGAAGAACTGTTTTGAAAATGACTCATATTAGTAGTATAAACATTTCCATTTCTACTACTACTGCTACTACTACTACTACTGCTACTACTAGTACTACTGCTACTACTACTGCTACTACTGCTACTACTAGTACTACAGCTGCTACTGCTATTTCTACTACTACTACTACTACTACTACAGTTCATCTCATGTCATAGGCCATCCTGCTGCCTCGTCACACCTGAATAAGTTGTTTTTTAACCATACTTTATAACCCTTTAATGACATGATTATCTTGTTTCTGAGATTGGATGTCTGGCTTTCTGGCTTCCTCATGACCCTGAGCTGCTTTTCACCATGTTTGTAAAGCATGTTGGGTTACAATACTGTATAAAATGCGCTATATGAATAAAATTTGATTTGACATGACATGATAACTTATTTTGTTGTTGTTCTTTCTTTGAGACAGGCTTGGTGCAGCAGTCCAGCACCATGGGAATGGCTGCATCATGCCGGTGTGATGACGCTGTGTGTGGACTGACGGGGAGAACCAGCCCGTGTTAACCGGCCTCGCTCCTTAATCTCACAGGAACTTGTTCAAACACGGCCGGCTGCCTCGCTGCCTCGCCGTTTTGCTCAGATAACAGCAGAAATCGAAAGAAAGGACGTTAAACAGCTCAGCAGTACACTGTGTACCCGTCCTATCAGCATGGGCTCACTGGTGGTGGAGGGGTGTGTGTGTGTGTGTGCGTGTGTGTGTGCACGTGCAAGCACACTGTAGCAGATCATAATATAATAACTGTGTATATTGTAATAAAAGAAACAATGCAATAAAATCTCATAATGTAATTAAGTTCCAATAATGCTGATTACAATATGCAGTTATTACATTATGAGTAGCTGCATACGTGTGTGTGTGTGTGTGTGTGTGTGTGTGTTATGTAACACTAAACTCAACCCCCTCCAGCTCTGCAGAAGATTAAAAAAAACAGTGATTTGTTTTAGCATGTTCAGTATCACAGCTGAAACAAACAGACAAGGTCATTATAATATTAACTTTCAGCTAGCTGTTAGCCTTGCTGCATGCAGAAGAGTAGGAGCATGGTGTCTTGGTGTTAGCATGCTACATCGTGTCAGCGTGCCCTCTCACCTCCAGCAGTGACGCTTTTCACTAATATCCCCCATTTGGGGAAGTGTTGTAAATCTGGTGGGAGGAGAAATTACAGCTTCTCTCTAGTGTTAGTAGCTTCAAACAGCATGGCATCTTGATTTACTCCACAAACACTTTATTGACTTTCAGGACTAAAGCTGCAGTAGCCTATAGGATAAACTTTTCAGCTTTCAAATTTCCTGACTACAGATAGCCTATAAAGCTTGGCCTCAAAGTATAAAGTTGTCTGATATTCTGCCAGAGTAGGCACAGTATGAGAGACCAAAACATGGTTCTTCATAATCATGAAGGACCTTTTTGAGAACTTTTTTGTGCAATAGAGGCTTTGCAGTTGCATCATAAGTTTCCTAGTGTGTCCGGCTGGCTCCATCATGGAGTAGCTGTGTGTAAATGTATAAACATACAAACAACCAGGCTGTAGATCCATTCAGTAATGTTCTCAGTAAAAGTGAATAGTGTGATAAGGTGGATTTGGTTACTGTGACACAGTAAACTGTCTTGTCTTTAGCCCTAGTCTCTACTCCAAAACACTCTGAGTTGTAGCTTGAGAAGAGTCAGCTCAGTTAACCTGAACAAACTGTTAGCTAGCTAACTAGCCGGCAAACACACTGATGTTAATGTGAACATGCTAACGCTAGCTGCTACTAGATACGTTAGCTAGTGTGCTAATCAGATGTGTTAACAACAAGACAGTGATGTTAGCTGACCAGATACTATGGTTAGCTAGCTAACAAGCTGACATTAAACACTAAATCAATCAGATGGATCAGTGATGAAATGATCAGTTCCCAGTCAAAAACAACAATTAGCCATGTCTATTCTATACTGCTCAGTTTAGTTTAGTTAGGTTTAGAAACACAATCAGCTGTTCAGCTAGCCATAAATTATCAAGACTGGACTGAATCAGCAGCTGCTGAGTAAAATTAGTGTGCAGCAGTGTTGCCAACTTGTTTACAAGGAAAGTAGCTATTGGCTGCTCAAAAACTCGCTAGAAGTCGCCAGATGACGTCATATGCTAATTTGCATATCAATATATAACCTACAGTCTCCGCTCGCAGCGGAGGGAGGGGGGGGAGGGCTACGCTGTGTGTGGGAAGCGCTGTGATCATCAGACCTCTCTGGATGACAAGCAAGTAGAGCAAACCGGCATCAGCCGTACCAATTTATTGGCAAATGCTTTGGGATTCAACACTTCAACATTGTTCCCCATGGTCAGAAAAAGTCGGCAGATTTGTCGCTAGTCACTTTTGAGAAATAAAGTCGCCAGGGGGGTCTGAAAAGTCGCTAAATCTAGTGACAAAGTCGCCAAGTTGGCAGCACTGGTGTGCAGTTTCCGGGTTAGAGACTAAGAACAGCCTGGTGATTGCCAAGCCAAGCCTCTTCTAAATTTACCCTTCTGTCATAAAAAGGACTATAAAATGTCTGAATTAGATATTTTTTTACCATGGTGCTGTCTATCAGCGCAGAGCCGAGGTGAACTCCTCTATAGCTGCTATCAGACTACATCAGTTTACAGCACTTGAGGAAATCATTTTATACAAATTAGGCCTATGTCAGCTCTTTATTGACCATAAAGTAATTAATAACAAGAGGTGCAAGTTCTATTATTGTGATGTAATGTAACTATAAATCCTCATACCTTAGCTATTAATTTCCCATCATCTTCTTGTTTGCATAAAGAACTATACGTCACAACCACAAATGCGCTGTGGGAGTGGACAGAATCTGTACTTCTTCCGTCATTCAGTATCTTGAGCATTAGACAGTTAGGATCAGTTTATTCACCAAGTACAATAAATGCACATTAATTTGCCTTAATATCATCTATTCCAATCCCTATTTGTCTACATGCGTTGCTGACTCATCACATGGCAGGGTTACATCAGCAGACGGACCTGATCGGCCCTGGCTGCTTCCCAGTGGAGCCATTAGTTCCTAGTACTGGCGTCCCTCCAGGGACACGTTTGATTGTTGCGCCACAGAGCGACGACACGAGCGGGCTAAGTCTTTATCTTCCTTAGTAATGACTGACTCAGATCTTGCTGTCGTCTTCATGCGGAGGGGGATGTGACACTGGACGCGACCTCAGTTACCAGCCACCGACTGTTTGCTGTTTATTGGAGCAGGAAGCGTTCAGGTGCGTCAACTGTCTCACAGGGATCCAGGTAGAAGTTTATTTCACACTGAGAAGGAAAACAACTG
This sequence comes from Centroberyx gerrardi, assembly GCF_048128805.1. Taxonomy (NCBI): domain Eukaryota; kingdom Metazoa; phylum Chordata; class Actinopteri; order Beryciformes; family Berycidae; genus Centroberyx; species Centroberyx gerrardi. The sequence continues at coordinate 2,596,355 of NC_136008.1, read as the reverse complement.
TGTGACGAAGGCCATGTAGCCGAAATCGTTTGGTGGAATAAAACAAAAAACTAAAAGAAAAGTGGAGTGTGCAACTTAAATTTTCTCTGTAAGCGGAAAGGAAAACAGTTGTGTCAGAAGCCTAAAGGTTACAGAAGCGGTTGTGATTGTGAATCCCGGCTGGGACGCTCCGGGCCGGGACAGTGACCCCTGTACTGAGCTGCTCCCTGATGTGAATGTGTCTTACTGCATGAATGTGAAGCAGGATGGTGCTGACAAAGAGCATTGGTGCTCAGCAAAACCCTTCCTGCTTAAATAAAGTTTAAAAAAAGAAGGTGAAAATTGTGCGTTCATCGGATATATATCGGAAAAACAAATTTCCTACTTGGAAATTTCACATGAGCGCCCTCCAAAGTCAGACGATGAAGTTGGAAACTGAGAAAATTTGGCGTTTTGAGTTTCTGAGTTATGACGCAATGATGACCTTTAACCTTCTCAACAAGGCAAAAAAAATAAAGTTTTGTGTCAGTCAACAGTAAGAAAACACATAGATGCTCCTTCATTGCAAGTTTGTTGATAGCCAGACTAACCTAACATTTGTTTGAATGAAGTTTGTGTACTTAGCTTGTTAAGCTGCAGGACGGCCATGTCTGTTTATTGTTTGTCTCGATTTTTCAGTCTAAACTTAACCAAAGTCGTTTTACTTGCCTAAACTTAACCGTTAACCAACCTTTGGGACGTAATTCAGTTTGTGGTGGAGGAACGTTATTTTCCCATAATACGTGTCCACAGCATGTAAATCGCCGTTTTAGAGTTAATGTCCATTTCACGTATTTGTGTGAGATCATGTGAAAGCAGCGCTGTTTAGCTATTTGAAAGTCCCGGATGTCGGACTTTCCCACCAGCACCTGAACGCACAAATACTCTAGACTTGAGCCTCCATCTGAGTCAAAATGTCTCCTTTAAACCTCTCAAAGTTCAGAGAGGTTTACAGAGTGAAGGCCGTTTGACCTTCTGTCCCGTCACTTGGTCACAACAGTTGAGAGCTGAAAGAAGGAGAAGGCTGGTAGATCTGTGCAGAGCGGGAGTGGCTCTGGCTGCGAACACAAACTCCCAGTCAGCAATGTCATCGACATCAACAGACCCCGCCGTCTGTGGAGCACACACACACACACACACACACACACTCACACACACACCCACACTCAAACCACTGTTATGTAACTCCAGACAGCGTCCTTAGCTCTCTGTACATTTGGAGAACAGTAACGTGAGGTAAAACGATCAGGTCACCGCGCCCCCGAGGAGTTTTACAGGCTGTCATCACGTAATCTGTTTATCAATCCCACATGGAGGAGGAGGAGGAGGAGGGGGGGGAGGGAGGAAGGAGGGGGAGGGGAGGTTGTGTCCACACACCAATGTTCTTTGGCATGGGAAGCATATGGTGGGGCTGTACGCTCTGCAATGTGACAGACATACAGTACACATACCGTTGCTGTCGGTTGAAAACCTCGCATCTCCAAAGCCTCGAGCAACTTTTCCAGAACTGAAGAAGAACAGCCTTGTTTTCAGCTTGAGCAACATGCATTTTTCAGTTTATTCAGCAGGTTTTGAAAGGTTTTCCTGAGCCTGAGGGCTGTAGAACCTCCTCAACCCACAGAGGACCCTGTAATCATTCAATTTAAGATAAAACATGAAAATCACCAGCGTTGGAGTTATGAAGTTTTCACCCGACAGCGATGAACTTTGTTAATACCGAGGGTAAATTAGGATATATAGCTGTACCATGTGGGAGGCCATGATTATTCCTGGCAGAGGTTAAGGCCAGATCACTGCCAGCAGCTCTAGGAAAAACCATCTATAAATCTTTTAGAGACGTTTTAGAAACTGAATTATAGGAGGGAACAGTCATTCGGTTCACATTTGTTGAATAAACATTAGTTATGTTCATGAACATGCTTTGGCAGCACGTAAAATAACTTTTCTATTGAGTCTGCCATTAATAATTGAGGTGGTGATTGTGTTGTGGTGCGACTCAGGCCTGCAGGCGCTCGACAATGCAACAAATAAATCCTTTGACTTGCTTCCTGCCGAATGCAACCTCCTCACATTCCTCTGAGGGAGCGAGAGAGAGAGAGTGTGTGTGAGAGAGAGAGAGAGTGTGTGTGTGTGAGAGAGAGAGAGAGAGAAAGAGAGGGAGAGAGGGAGAGAGTGTGTGTGAGAGAGAGAGAGAGAGTGTGTGTGTGAGAGAGAGAGAGAGAGTGTGTGTGTGTGAGAGAGAGAGAGAGAGAAAGAGAGAGAGAGAGGGAGAGAGGGAGAGAGTGGGGGCAGGGTGTAAACGTACCGTCCCTCTCTCTCTGAATGGAGGGAACAAACTCGGTGAACCCAAACCGCTGGCCGACCTCCAACTCCGATCAAAGTTGATCTCCCAGCTGAAAGGCGCGTTGGCAACACGTTTCCCCAGTTCTTCTTTTCTCTTCTTCTCCATTCAGCTCAGCTGACTTGTGTTGCCAAAGCAAGTTTTAAAAAAAAGCAGTAATAATAACAGAAACAATAATGATTATGCTGAGAGAATGGCAGCAACAGAAAGTGATCAGAATTTAAAGTTAATAAAATTAAAAATTATTTTTCCACCTTAAGCTAATTCTCCATATCATAACATACACATATTTAACAATAAATGCCAAAAAATTTACAAAATTATTTATTTTCTTGTATTTTATATCAGAATCCCATTACTTTTACTTCCTGGAAAACTTCCTGGAAAGTGTATTTTAAGTGGTTACTTCATGGTGTATCAGTAGGTGTACATAAAAATTCCAACCAATAATAGCATCACAAAGTTTTTTTTAAAGAGTTTTAAATATGTCTCTCTCGGGGCGTCCTGCTGGTTCAGTGGTCTAAGGTGAGAACCATGTGTACATGATGTCCTGGGTTTGAATCCAGTCCACAGGACCTTTGTCATCCCCCAATCTCTCTTGTGTTTACTTTGAACTGTATAATAAAATAATACCAAAAAGTCTGTATAGTAATGTGGTTCTTAACATGACTATACTTTAGGTGTCTAAAAAGACTAAAAAGCAACCGTCCTTCAACTAGAGCAGACCCCCCCCCACACACACACACACACACACACACACACACACACCACCACCACCCTGCTGAAGTTCATAAGTTTTACTGTCATGTACATTAAAAAATACAGCCAGTACATTCCAGTCCTGGCTGTCTGACAGACAGACAGTGGAGCTGAACACATTTAACCAAAGAGCTGAGCGCCTTATGCTCAGTGGTGGAAAGAGTACCAGAGTATCCTAGTCCAGTACTGTTACTTTGCTGATATTTTATTTAAGTAGAAGGTTTACTTCTACTTAAATAAATACTGGCGTAAAAATCTACTTAAGTGTAAGTAAAAAGTGTGTGATTTAAAATAGTGAGTGAGGGAACAAGGGAACCGTTCCGAACACAGCTACTGAATCCCTACCAGCTCCAGGGCTGCTGCTCTGTAGCTGAGCCTGACCTCTGACCTTTGACCTCCTCGACAGTATTTCCCTACAAGGAAGAACAGAGGAACACAGTATTATCTAATATTATTATTGTATCCCCTGTGGTTTAGCTGATGTCCTTGTCTGTATCTCTCTCTCTCACACACTAAAGGACTAGGTCTCACACACACACACACACACACACACACACACACACACACAGGACTGAGTCACACACACCATCCCAGCAGTGTCAGTCGGTACAGGGGAGTGTGAGAAAGCAGCTGCCGTTGCAGACAAACAGGAATTGTTGTTGAACCCTGGCAGGCTGTTTACCGAATCCAGGAAGGAACGGAGGAATGAGGAAGTGTGTGACCCAATTTTCATGCTGCTCACTTCCTTGTGAACAGGGTTTTCACGTCAAACACAGAATTCAGCGGCGGAAGTGTGTGTGTGTGTGTGTGTAAACCGTGACTCAACTGATCCAACCGCCATGAACAGTTGAATGCAGATATCCTTGTTTACAGGAATGCTGTACAAATGTTTCCGTTGATAAGAATTACCTCATGAATTTCCTATATACAGTATATCAGTGTAACATTACTAGGTATGAATTTTACACATTTCTACATCATTTTCCTACCATATTTATTCATATACACTATATGTGCCCTCTTAATTTGGCTTTGACCAAAATACTTCCACTGAAAGTAATATTTGAATATTTTATTGGAGGCAAGGATTACAGTTTTCATGTAGTTTCATTTTTTTCCATATGCTCCTGTCTTTTAATTTTATTTCAGTTTACTATAATATTTTTTCACGCTTGCTTTTAGTTTGAGTTCCAGTCTGACTCAACTTCAGTGACTAGGAGCCGAATCCACAAACATTCTGAGTCCTCTCAGAGAGTTTTATCTCAGCCTAAAAGTCCTTAGCAAGGAGTCCTAGCTTAGGAGTGATTTAGGAAAGTTCTCAGAGCGACTTTGAGCGAGGAATGGACAAGAACTTTTATCTTAGTGAGGAGGTGTGGTCGACCCCGTTGCTAGGTGTGATGCTCTCTTTTGGACGCTGTCATTGGTTGATCAAGAAAAATCAACACGCCTCTTTTTGTCATCCAGAATGCACACAAGGAATCACACAAGATAAAACACAATTTACTCGATATTAACGTGTGGTTTGCTTATACTATCAAAAATAAAATAAAAATAGAGCTCAATGGACAAAATCTTTGAAAACCATACGAACCGTACTTTTTTATACTTGTACGCTCCTCACAGGTTGACGCATTATGCCTTTATTTGGGCGAATGCAGTAATGTAATTATACTTTACTAATTTGATGTTAAGATTTGGTGAAAATGGCTCAAGACTCAGTAGTATTAGTATAATTTATAGACTATATTGGCAAGCCTATATGAATAGGATTTTTGAACATGAGTATATTGCAGATGATGCGGACGTGTGTCCCATCAGTGACCCGACAATACAGAGAAAACTCACTATATCCATAGCTGCTGTTGTGTTGGTGCACGGTGCGACCGGCCGGTGGGAATTAAACAGGCTGCGTCACAATATGAGTCTGAAGGAGCTGTGTGTTTGTGTGATTATTCTACTATGTGGTTGCATAAACCTAAATTATCACTGCTGCTGTTTGCCTGTTGCTAAATATCTTCACATTGTGATGATTTTATAACAATAGCATTAATGCGTCGTTTCTGCCATTTCCTCCTCTACTTAAGAAACTCCTCAGCTCCTAAAAGCCCTCCTCTCTACTCTTAACAGTTTTCTACCTGAGGAGCTCTCTTAGGGGCTAAGATGCTTTGTGAACAGCTTTTACCTTTACTAGGATTTAGTCTTACTTTTAAGGGGAAATTCTGAGAAAACGTCATCACTCAGAGTTTTCTTAGAATTTCACCACTAGGACCAACTCTTAGTACTAGGAAGCTTTGTGGATACGGCCCCTGGGGTTCAGTATTTAGTGCTGAGTGTTGCTGCCGTTTGAATACATAGGAAGCTCAGCCGGGCCTTCTGATTGGCTCGACACCACGTGGCTGTGATAGTAGCTCCTTATTTGGTCATGAGGGCGCTCTTTGACTGGAGCATGCAGGTTTAGTACGGGCTTCTGAGAAACAGAAATGTACACCGTGTTCTCCCACAGATCCCCTCCTCCCTCCTATTGTCACTGTATAGATGCCGCTATTTTGAAGCCTGGGCGGATCCAGCCTTACATCAACATATTTATAGTATAGCTATGCAGTTTTGTATTCATACATTTGGATATAGTTGATATTACAAAGTATTTTGGAGTAGAGCGCATAGATAGGTGACTTTATTAACCTACATATGCTGAACATGAATCATTGAATGAATAGAGCATAGAATAGAGATTAAATATGTTTGTGTTTGAACAAAGAAATGCATGATGGCATCATGCCGGTTTTGTTTTGATGTGAATAAAGATTTGATAACACTGATCTGACTTCAGCGTGTGTGCTTGTACAGGTGTGGACACGAGGTGAACAAAACGAGCGGGCTGTCTGTAAAGATTCAACGTGATTTCGTGAAATTGTGCATTGTTTATTTTGCCTGGACAGACAGCGGCAGACAGTTATGAGTTATGTAATGTCCATTTGGACGGAACAGTCCAAGCGGGAGCGTGATCAGGGAGATGTGTTAGAGCCGGGCTTCAACAAAACACCACACACACGCGTTAAAATTCATCAACTACTTCACGAAATAGTAGTTAGTTTTATAAAATAGTAAAAAAGTTAGCGTGTTTATTTATTGCGTATATCATGTATTGCCGTACAAAATATTTTGGTTTATGAAAGCCCCCCCCCCCTCCTCCAGTGAACATGGTACGGTCTGCCACACGTCACCCATTGTTTACAAATCAACTCGGCTTGTTGCTTACTGCCGAGCAGCGTGGTGAGAGCAAGGAGCGGCCCGGGGCTCTCATTCAAACCGACCGAAAACACGTCGAAAACCCGCAGAAAACCAAGAGATCTCCGTCAAAATGCCTTGTCGGAAGGAGAACTACATCTTTCTGGAGCAGTCCGTCACCGTCGACTCGAAAGAGGTGGACGCGCTGGTTACGAAAATCGGCGAGGCGCTGCAGCTCCACAACAATAGCGCCAACCACCAGAAGACGATGTCCGTGTCGGTGTCCTGCCTGCACGGGCTCAGCGGCGGCGGCGGCGGCGGCGGCGGCGTCAAACCGGCGACCATCATCAACGGCAGCACCGGAGCGGCGGCGGCGGCGCTGCAGAAACGCAACGGCTGCTGTATGCGGCTCCGGAACCGGGGACACCGGGGCAGCAGCAGAGCCAGCCCGTATAATATCCCTGGATCTAGCGACCAGGAGTGGGACCACATTAAACCCTGGAACAAAAAGAGGATCAACGTGGAGGAAGACGACCCGCACCGGCTGCTGCAGGAGCTAATTTTGTCGGGGAATCTGATTAAAGAAGCCGTCAGGAGGCTGCAGTTCTCCGCCGCAGACTGTGGAGATTTCCCCAAGGCGGCGGACAATGTACCGTGCTGATATGTAACGTTACGGACAAACCGGGGTTTCAAATTCAACGTTACCCCCTAGCCGAGATATCATTTTGGACACACAAAAACTGAGACAATTTACGCAAAAATGTCTAGAATAACAATTAAACGTCACAGGATTGGTAGCTATGTTTTCTAAATGCATCAGTTTTTATCCGATCTGTCCCTCGTCGGTTAACGACCCGGCTCGTCAGCCATGTTGTTTATGTTTGAACGTCTCCTTGTGGGTCAAACGTTCAGGGATGTAGTGGAGGGTAAAGCCACCGAGACTCACGTTTTCATTAGCAAAACAGTGTTTACTCACCTCTTCTAAGGCCAATGTAAATCTCCTGTGATGTGAATGGAGAGTACACAGCATAGTGAGTGCTATCCATGTGTGTAATTATGTGAAGATGGAGTCTTTAATGGGGAAGCATGTGGTAATGCTTTTCTGGACAGTAGAATTGATTTTTGTTTATATTGGTGGTTGTTGGAGTTAATGGTGACCAGTGACAGGAAGTCATAGCTTACACACCTTTTTTTTTTTTTTTTTAAATTTACCACTACATCCCTGCATTTGTTCATGTTGTTGTTGGGGGGAGTGAGGGGGGAGGGGGGGGATTAGTCATGGCTGAAGTGTAAACTAGCCATTCCTTGCTTTGGCAGACCATTGTGTGTGGAGGGAAGGGAGGGGGGGGGGGGGGGAGGGTAGTAGTCCATTTTGACTTTGTTTACAATCTGTATTGCTGGGTGTTTCAGAGGAAGTGCCCCTTATTCTCATTTCATGTCAGGTTGAATTTGTTTCCCTTGCAGCCGCAGCCTGCAGTCAGGTGCAGGCGGTCCAGGAGCGAGCGGGTTTCAGCACCGCAGCGCCTCGTTTCACCAAGCAGCTCAACCTCAACCAGAGAGGGGGAGCTGGTCGGGGGGGAAATGAGCCGCTGTAGTGTTGTTTTGAAGTGAAAACCTGCATATTCTTGGCCTTAAGCGGCACATAACTGGAGCCCACTGCCTCACAAGCCAACACACCAAAACTCTGTTGATGGCAGCTTGGCGTTTTCTTCTAAAAAAAAACTATCCGGGGAACATACAACTGTCTTAACTTGTGGGGTGGGGGGGGGGGCATCATGGGAAAAATGCGCCCGTTTCCCGCCGGGCCGGGTGATTTGTAATGTGTGTGTAATGCTGGGGGAAAGGTCGGCCATCACACGACTCTGTGGTGCTTCACCTGTTTGAATTCCAACAGGGAGTTCTGTCATCGTCTTTGTTTTCTCTCTGTGTAAAGAAAATCACCATGACCGCTTCGTAACGAAGTATTTTATAATGTGCCTGAGTATTCAGGGCTTTTTTGGTGTCTTAATAAACACTTTTTTTTCAAATCTCTCTCTCTCTGTAGTTTTATTGGTGGCATGTTGGAGACATAATGACACTGGAGGTTATATTACTGTACTCTAGCCTTTAAAGTAGATCTTCCAACCTTTTTAGACACAAACTTCTCTCCTCTCTCCAGTAAATCTGTGTTTTGCAGTATAACTCGATGGTTTGAACTTGAAGCCCTTGCCCTATATATGTTAATCCTGAAAACCGGGGACCCCTCCTGCCTCGCTGCGGGCCTGTGAGTGTGGACAGCGTGGTCTTGAAGGACACATGCTCATTATCATGCTATAAATACCCCCAGCGGCTCACAGCAGGCAGACATGACAGCAGCAGTGAAAAACATGTTTTGCTCCAGCGGTCTGGCTCTGAGAGTCCGGGTCCGGCGTGTCGCGCGGCGGCGGCTCCCTCTGCTGGCTCACGGCCGGCTGAGCGGGCGGCGGCGGCGAGCTTCACGGCAGCGGGGGGCAGACGGAGCTGACAGGCCGACATCATGTTTGGGCCTTTATGAGTGATGTCAGGCAGATCCCATTCAGACCACAGACAGGCTGAGAGAGGAGAGGCTGACCTGCTGCAGGAAGCAGCTCATCAGTTCAACTGAGGAATTGGGGAAAAAAAAACCTTCAGGAAACAGAATTGGAATTGAATTGGAATTTCAGGAAGTTTAATTCAATTCTGTGAAATTCCATGTTTTTTTTGTTTCTTCTTTCCACATATCTGAGATTCCACATAGTGTTATATATCATCAATACTGAATATCATAGAATATTAAGGGAACCTTTCAGCTGGTATTTGATGCAGGACATGTAATGGTAATCCATACATTATGATTGAATGTGTTTGATTTGTGGAACTGTCTTTTATTTGAGTCATAATGTTTTGATTTATAATGTTTAGCGAGTCGAGACAAACTCTCTTAGAAGTGGAATTTAATTCTGTTTAATGTAATTCCAATTAAATTCACATTCTGTTTCCTTACAGCTGGGAGACGTACACACACACCATGCAGTCTGAGTTCAGCTCATGAACGGCTCTAACTCGTACACACATGAAATGGACGAGCTGCACATTTCCAGTCTGTACTGTACGGCTTCTCTTTTTTATTCTGTTCCATTCATTCGTTCCTTTTCTTCTCCCCCGCTCGCCACCGTCCTTTTATCAACGCTAAATAAAAAAAGGTGTAAATGATCACCCTGCGCGGCGCGGTCCTGTGGGAGGCAGCCTCGCTCTTCACGGGTCGCCCGCCCACGCTCCGCTCCGCCGCCGTCCTGACGCAGAGACAACACAAATGAAAGATGAAAATAGCAAAGCTGCAAAATCTATTTGTGAGTTCTCTTTTGTTAAAAAAAAAAGAAAGGTGACAGAACATTTTCTATATTTGATCCTCCCACCTAACAGGCGCTTTGGATCCGTTTATATTTCAGGCCTCGAGCTGAGGCTTTTATCCAGAGAGACAAACGCTGAGCTCAACAGCTGAACGAGCTTCAGTTTCTAGATCACAAACACTACAAGCAACCAAAAACGAGGAGGTCAAGGGTCAAAGGTCACAGCACCCAGACTGTAGATGGAACAAATATTCTTGTGATCCTAGAACGATCAAGGATGATAAAGAAGTTCAAGGGAAAGAAAGACGAGAAGTAAGAGCTAGAGAGGTAGAGTAGATTTTCATGGTTAGGAAGGAAATCTTTAAAGGTGTTTTTGGACAGGGGTCAGAGGTCACAGCACCCAGACTCCAGATGGAACATTTCCCTGTAACCTTAGAGTGAGTGTAGGACAGAAAAATGATCAGAACGGAAATAAAACTGAAGAGAATTAGACAGGTTCCTTTTTTTATGTGATTCAGGGTGGAGGAACAATTCTGACAATTAGGAACAACATTATCTTTTTATCATAATTTGTTTTGTTTTTTTACAGAACACACTGAAATCATCGTTGATATTGTCCATATTGTCTTTCTAGTTTATTGGACGTTTTTAAACAATCAGTGATCAAGAAAAACAAAACTTTATTTCCATTGTGGTTTTTGGTCTCAAAAATGTGCAGACAGACACTCGTTACAGTGTCAGTAGTCCCTGCTGAAGGCAATGTTGCCCATCAAGATTGCTGCAACTTGTTGCTGTGTATTATACAGTTTGGGTTTTTAAGACAGACATGAAGCTGTTTAGACAGAGCTGGAAAAGAACTGTTGTAATCCACTGGTGACAGTCTCTGATTCTGAAATGCTCCTGTCGCTTTCACAAGTGCAAGCTCTTTTGTCAAGACTTTAGAAACCTGTTCAAGTCATCAAAGTACAAGTCAAGTCCCAAGTCACCAGAACCCAAGTCAAGTCCCAAGTCACCAGAACCCAAGTCAAGTCTCAAGTCACCAGAACCCAAGTCAAGTCCCAAGTCACCAGAACCCAAGTCAAGTCCCAAGTCACCAGAACCCAAGTCAAGTCTCAAGTCACCAGAACCCAAGTCAAGAGTCAAGTCATCAGAACCCAAGTCAAGTCCCAAGTCACCAGAACCCAAGTCAAGTCCCAAGTCACCAGAACCCAAGTCAAGCCTCAAGTCACCAGAACCCAAGTCAAGTCCCAAGTCACCAGAACCCAAGTCAAGTCTCAAGTCACCAGAACCCAAGTCAAGTCTCAAGCAGTTGAAACTGTGACTCAAGTCTGACTGGAGTCCGAGTCATGTGACCAGAGTCTCCTCCTCTGCCTCGGGCTCCGGCTCCGCTCCACGCAGCAGCCGAGGTGTGTTGATGTTCTGAAGGAACTGCAGCAGGTGGAGGTGTTCTGGTCATTAGTAGTAAGTCACCAGAACCCAAGTCAAGTCCCAAGTCACCGGAACCCAAGTCAAGCCGAGGTGTGTTGATGTTCTGAAGGAACTGCAGCAGGTGGAGGTGTTCTGGGTCATTAGTAAGCCAAAAGGCATTTACCCTCTCAGCTCAGGACTGTTGTGACGCCTCAGGCTTCCTGCTTACGGTAAAAATCCACAACGCTGCCAACACTGGTGGCAACAGTTGCAGAGTTGTATGTGAAAACGCTGTTTAGATCCGGTCGAGTAATTTGATTGGACGGGAGGCATTCCAGAGTACTGATATACAGTCTAACAGCAGTGGGATGTTTCACTACATTCAGTCAAAAGTTTGGACACTTTATTTTTACTATTTTCCACATTTTAGAATATTAGTAAAGACATCTAAACTAGGAAATAACACAAATGGAATTATGCAGCGACCAAAAAAGTGTTAAACAAATCAAAACTATCTTATATTTTAGATTCTTTAAAGCAGCCGCCCTTTGCCTTGATGGAAAGACAAAGGCTTTGGAAAGAAATTCATACATAGGATCAACTTCACTATTTATATTTGTCTAAGAAACTCATTTCAAGCATTTAAGCAGAAGCCTTTAGGTCAAAGAATTTAAGAGAATGAGAAACACAGAACATTCAGTCAGGTGGTCCAGACTGGTGACTGTAGTGTGTGTATCACTCCACCTTACAGCTGATCTGATAGAAACCGGTTCTGTGTTGTAGTCCTGAGGGAACTGAGACAAATAAAAGACAGAAACCATAATCTGTTGTCTCAAATTACCATTTCTGGATAAATATCTTTGTTTATAGAGCTGTTGTAGAAAAGCAACATCACACTTGATTTTGTGCTGATATACTGGATATCAGCACAGCCCTGATTCAGATCACATAAGAATAAGATTCTGCAGTGGAAACACTGAATACTTTTATTTGATTTATTTATGTATTTATTAATTTGCTCATTTATTAGCATGAAAATTGTCAGATGTAAAGACTGAATATCAGCACAAATTATCAGCTGTCAGCATCTTCAATACAAAAATATCAGTCAGTATCGGCCTTCAAAACCCAAACCCTCTCTCTCTCTCTCTCTCTCTCTCTCTGTCTCTCTCTCCTTCCCTCTCTCTCTCTGTCTCTCTCTCTCTCTCTGTCTCTCTGTGTCTCTCTCTCTCTCTCTCTCTCAAATTCAAATTCAAAGGGGTTTTATTGTCATGGGAAACATACGTTTACATTGCCAAAGCAAGTGTGAAATAAAAGCAAAAAATGTACGTACAATTAAAGATATACTAGAATAAAGAAATGTGTAACAGAGCTGTGTAACATTGCAATCAAATATATGCATAAGAGTAGGTAAAATTAACTTAAAAATACAAACAGAAAAATTGTGCTTTTGCTGTTAAAAAATATATATATATAAATACAAATAAGTGAGAACTGTCCATGAGACTCACAAATCTTGCTGCTGTGTTTGCACATTGCTGTACTTCACCCAGCAGATATGGACGTTTGTTGTTATTAGTCATGTCAATACAAAAATATCAGTCAGTATCGGCCTTCAAAACCCAAACCCAAACCCTCTCTCTCTCTCTCTCTCTCTCTCTGTCTCTCTCTCTCTCTCTCTCTCTCTCCCTCTCCCTCTCTCTCTCTCTCTCTCTCTCTCTCTCTCTCTCTCTCTGTCTCTCTCTCTGTGTCTCTCTCTCTCTCCCTCCCTCTCTCTCTGTCTCTCTCCCTCTCTCTCTCTGTCTCTCTCTCTCCCTCCCTCTCTCTCTCTCTGTCTCTCTCTCTGTCTCTCTCTCTCTCCCTCTCTCTCTCTCTGTCTCTCTCTCTCTCTCCCTCTCTCTCTCTCTGTCTCTCTCTCTCTCTCTCTCTCTCTCTCGCTCTCTCTCAGCCTGAACTGAACTCCTCCTTGAATGTCAACATGAGGCTTGTTTAGTCTCTGAACCTGCAGTCTGTCTGAACTGAGTGACTCAGATCTGCTGACCTCAAATCCTGTGGTTACAGGAAGAATCCCCCAAAGCACCTTAACACTTCAAAACAGCTGTTTTTCTTGTATACTGAACAAAAATATAAACGCAACACTTTTGGTTTTGCTCCCATTTTTCATGAGTTGAAATAAAAGATCTAAGACTTTTTCTATGCACACAAAAGGCTTATTTCTCTCAAATTTTGTTCACAAATTTGTTTAAATCCGTGTTAGTGAGCACTTCTCCTTCGCCAAGATAATCCATCCACCTGACAGGTGTGGCATATCAAGATGCTGATTAAACAGCATGATTATTGCACAGGTGTGCCTTGGGCCGGTCACAATAAAAGGCCGCTCTAAAATGTGCAGTTTTATCACACAACACAATGCCACAGATGTCGTAAGTTTTGAGGGAGCGTGCAGCTGGCATGCTGACTGCAGGAATGTCCACCAGTTGCGTTTATATTTTTGTTCAGTATATAAAGACACATGCATATGTCAATCGCTTGTTTAATATTTTCTCAAATATTGAAAAAAAAATGGTTGTAAATTGTTCTTCCTCTTCCAGGACTCACAAATGGATTCATTAATGTGTTTTTGCTTGTTTGCTTTTGCATTGATTGGATGTGGGGGAAAAAACACCAAATATCACAACCCACGCCCCTTCTCTGGGGGTTGTCAAACGGCATTCTGGGAAATGTAGGAAATCTGTAACTGCAGTAGAAGTAGAGGAGGCAGGAAAGTGGGTTCACCAAAAAAGTAAATCAACACTTCATCACCAAATAACTCGTGGAATTGAACATCACAGACTGATGCTGTGGATAAGTGTACAGGAGGATCAGAAGCCACTCTGCAGTGTAATGCCAGGTTACGCCCACTAGAGGGAAGCATGACATCATTACAGGCGGCTTCAGTCCGCTGCAGCAGACTCCCAGAGGGTTTTATTGTTTTATTTACATTTATTAATTAACATGTTGGTGGATTTCAGGAACTCAAGAAATGTGAAAGATGAACACAGTGAGGTTTTGCATGGAAACACTTTGATTTATCTGGAAATAATGATTTGATTTGAATTATTTCATTCAGGGCTGCAGTCAAGACCAGATCCAGTCGAGTTTGAGTCAAAACCGGATCCAAAATGGTCGAGACCAAGTCAAGACCGAAACCAGAGCAAATTTAGTCGGAATCAAGACCAAAATAGTCAATAAACAGTGTCCATTTATTTCTAAAATTGAAGATAACTAAACCAAACCATAAGCAAAACCATAAGCAAACCTGCCTGGATAAAGACACAAAAACAAATATTGACATATAAAAAAAATTCTAAATATATTATCTGTAAATGGAAGATGGAAATGTCCTTGTAATGATGACAAAACCACGTGTGTTAACTCTTAATATTTTATTTTATGAACAAACACTGTACCATTCTCTACCATTCGGCATCTTCCAGTTTCCTCCAACATCAGCTAATATTGATTATGAAAAGACGGGAGACAGCAGCCTATATATGGAAAATCAGAATTAAGGCAAAACAAGCACATTTCATCTCTAAGTGTTGTTCATTAGTAATCCCATTAAACGCAGTAGATTCTAAAATGTCACCAACGGGAAGAAAAGGGATCTGCTGAAGCTATATTAAGACTGGAGATCCGTGCCAACGTGTGTGTGTGTGTGTGTGTGTGTGTGTGTGTGTGTGTGTGTGTATCCAAAGATTCAATATTTGTCGGACTACCTCCTGACTTCATGACTCACAGTCACATTAAACCAGGTTGTGGCTGCAGGCCTTCCTCATGTCAAGCCGATGTTTTTTGTTTTGTTCGTTTTTGTTTTTTTAATTCTCATCGAATGGTTTCTGTGACGTTGATATCCGTGGCCAAGTGGTAATCTTAGAGGATAAATTTACACCATATCTAATGTCAGTCATTCAGCTGCAGCATATCAGACCGTCACACAACACCGTGGAAAATGGTCAGAGGCTAATTGGTGAATGGAAGGTAGCTGTGAAACACCTGTAAACACACCTGTATAAAATACCTGTAAAAGTGGAAAATACTGTCATTTATTCCTGAATAAAGTGTCAAAGAATGGCTTTGGAGATTTTCCTCTCAACCATGAAAATCTCTTCCACCTCTCTCCTCAGCTTTTCATTTCTCTTCTGTCTTTCCTTTGCACTTTCTCACAGGAATATTTGTTCCATCTATTTTCCAGCTGCTGTGACCTCTGACCCTGGACTTTCTTCCCACTGAGCTCTAGAGGTCACTTCAGCGTCTCGTCTCTGCTTCAGCTCTCATAAAACCTTTTAGGCTATGTATCGCCCAGTTTTAGACCAAGCAGTAAATACATTATTAAATGTTTACACTATGCATAAACAGCTGTAAATATCTAAACATATGCACCAGAGAAGTACAAGATAACGCTTTATTTTTGTCATTTACCCCGGAAGACGTACTAAACTTTCACTTTTAAACCCAGTGGAGTCTTTTAAAGGATAAGGCCGGTGTTATTTTCATAGGATTTGTTGACGGTAAGAAATGCATTAAAAAACACCGGCCTTATCCTTTAAACGGCCAATCAACGTAAAATTGCTCAGTGGTTTAGTATAGGCCAGTGACTCCCAAAGTGTGGTCTGGGGACCTCCAGGAGTCCTTGAAGGGGCTCCAGGGAGTCCCCAGCAAAAGGGGAAAGAAATAAAGACAGAGAGAGAGAGAGAGAGAGAGAGAGAGAGAACCAGCCTCTGTCCCACCGAGACAAACAGCCATCAAATATTTACAGCTTTCATCATGTCAGTGTTTTTCTTCGGTCTCATTCAGTCTCATTCATGTGGAGCGTCTGTTGTTTGGTTTCCAGCCGGTCAGTGAGCCTGGCAGCTCGTCAGTCTGCCAGCCTGCCGTCTGACAATGGCTGCTAATTTACTGGAAACTGAGCGGGGGGGGGGACTGGAGCGGTGCATGCTACTGAAGTTCCTCATGCTTTTATTTCATCTCATATTCTTGTCTCAACTGAAAAACTCTTTCTCGTCTGCAGCGAGTCCAGAAAGCAGCAGAGGAGAGATGATAAACTCACACTGGCTGCCGGTCGATTTTTTATGCTTTGCTGCAAATAAAATTTATTTTTATATGAAAGGTCCAAGATCTAGATAAGGCTTTCTCCTTCTTATAATGTAAGTGGTTACTGTGATGTATAGGATCTGATCACGTGGTATTTATTTATTTATTTATTTATTTTTTTTACTTGTGGCATTAATGTTTTGTTTTGGTTTGTTTTTATGTCGTTTTTTTCTTTAAGAAAAGTAATGTAAATCTGTATGATGGTGATGGTATATACCATGTAAGGACTGTACTATATTGTAAGATTTACGCAAAAACATCAATAAAAAAAAAAAAAAAAAAATTGATTTTTATTTATATTGCTGGTTGTTTTCCCTATAACGACCACCCACTGTAGGTCATATTGTGCATTCATGTGCTATTGGATATACTGGAAAAACAAATTTCCTACTTGGAATTTTCACATGAACGCCCTCCGAAGTCGGATGATGATGTCGGAAACTCAAGAAAATTTTGCTGCCTGAGTTTCTGAGTTATGACACAATGGTGACCTTTAACCTTCTCAACAAGGCAAAAAATAAAGTTTTGTGTCAGTCAACAGTAAGAAAACACATACACATGCAGCTTTATTGCAAGTTTGTAGTTAGCCAGACTAAGTTCGTTAAATGAACTTGTTATACTGCAGGACGGCCATGTTTGTTTATTGTTTGTCTTCCTGGTTTGATTTTCCGACACATGAAAGCAACGCTGTTTAGCAGCCGACTTGGAAGTCTCAGATGTCGGACTTTCCCACCAGAACCTGAACGCACAATCAGTTTACCCTCCTTTCTATCTAACACTGCATCACTGTTTACAGCAGGGATAACAGCACAGCACCTGCAATGCATCATAACACAACTAACATCCAACGTCATCATATTCTAAATTTCACAAGCCAGAGAAGAGAGTTAAAGAAATAGAGGAAACATGTCAGCTCCAGGAATAAGGGCCAGGCTGACGGAGGGTAAATCTGGAAGCTGTTAGCCGAGGGAGCGAGACAGAATTCCTGCGTTCCCACTATTCCCAACCCGGGACGCCTCATTAGCCCAGTTCTGTTCGACACCAGGAGCTGTGTGTGTGTGTGTGTGTGTGTGTGTGTGTGTGTGTGTGTGTGTGTGTGTGTGGTGAAGAAGACCATATCAAGGACGAAGCAGCAGGTATTCCCAGCTGGGTTCAGAGGTGAGAGCAGAGGAAAGGAGGCCAGGCTGCACATTCCCGCTTCCTTCTCTCCTTCACTTTCTTCCCTTGAAATCGACCTTGTCTCCTCATGATGTTCAACATGCTGAAAACACCCCGTTTCAAAATGGCTGTATCTTCTTTTAAAGGGAAAGCCAACTAAAATATTTTTAGTCATTGTTGGGTATAAATAGGGTTAGGTTGTAATTTTTGCATTTTCCTTGTGAATATTGCACAGTTTTCTTTTCTTCTTCTGATAGTGAATCAAATGAAACAACTTGAAAAGGGAAAATAATTTTTGGTTGCAGAAACTCGCTTTGTCTTAAGAGTCACAAGCCAAACAGTTTGAAACCGCTGCTCTAACCCAGTGGTTTTAAATCATCTGACAGTCCAAACACTACAGCAGCTGATTTGACTGATCATCACACCTTCAACCAGAGGAGATAATTCATCTCTACAGCTTCACCCTGACTCCTGACTCACCTGACACCCTGGGGTGCTGAGCCACAGAAACCCCTTGATGCCAGCAGTTTATTCTCTGCTGTAGCTCAGAACAGAAGGTGCAGTAACTTTTCATCTGGTTCAGCATGAAAAGGGTTTTGCAGATATTCCAAAACTGTTGGCATCACTGTGTCTAAACTTTCTCTGTGACCTTTTTGACACATGCACACAGAGTATTTAAGTGTATCTCAGTGTATCTCAGAATATATCAGAGTATATCAGAGTATCTCAGTATATCTCAGAGTATATCAGTGTATCTCAGAGTATTTCAGTGTATATTGGAGTATCTCAGAGTACCTCACAGTATCTCAGTGTATCTCAGAGTATTTCAGTGTATCTCAGTGTATCTCAGTGTATCTCAGAATATCTCAGAGTATCTCAGTGTATCTCAGAGTATCTCAGTGTATCTCAGAACATCTCAGTGTATCTCAACATATCTCAGAGTATCTCAGTGTATCTCAGTGTATCTCAGAGTATCTCAGAACATCTCAGTGTATCTCAACATATCTCAGAGTATATCAGTGTATCTCAGTGTATCTCAGTGTATCTCAGAGTATCTCAGAACATCTCAGTGTATCTCAGAATATCTGTGTATCTCAGCATATCTCCTCAGTTTATCTCAGAGTATCTCAGACTATCTCAGAGTATTTCAGTGTATCTCAGTGTATCTCAGAGTATTTCCGAGTATTTCAGTGTATCTCAGCGTATCTCAGTGTATCTCAACATATCTCAGAGTATATCAGTGTATCTCAGTGTATCTCAGAGTATCTCAGTGTATCTCAGAACATCTCAGTGTATCTCAGAATATCTCAGAGTATCTCAGTGTATCTCAGCATATCTCCTCAGTTTATCTCAGAGTATCTCAGACTATCTCAGAGTATTTCAGTGTATCTCAGTATTTCCGAGTATTTCAGTGTATCTCAAAGTATCTCAGTGTATCTCAAAGTATCTCAGTGTATCTCAAAGTATCTCAGTGTATCTCAGAATATCTCAGAGTATTTCAGTGTATCTCAGCGTATCTCAGTGTATCTCAACATATCTCAGAGTATATCAGTGTATCTCAGAGTATCTCAGTGTATCTCAAAGTATCTCAGTGTATCTCAACATATCTCAGAGTATATCAGTGTATCTCAGAGTATCTCAGAGTATCTCAGTGTATCTCAAAGTATCTCAGTGTATCTCAGAACATCTCAGTGTATCTCAGACTATCTCAGAGTATTTCAGTGTATCTCAGTGTATCTCAGAGTATTTCAGAGTATTTCAGTGTATCTCAGAGTATTTCAGTGTATCTCAGTGTATCTCGGTTTATCTCTGTGTCATCTCAGAGTATCTCAGTGTATCTCAAAGTATCTCAGTGTATCTCAGAACATCTCAGTGTATCTCAGTGTATCTCAGACTATCTCAGAGTATTTCAGTGTATCTCAGTGTATCTCAGAGTATTTCAGAGTATTTCAGTGTATCTCAGAGTATTTCAGTGTATCTCAGTGTATCTCGGTTTATCTCGGTGTCATCTCAGAGTATCTCAGTGTACCTCAAAGTATCTCAGTGTCATCTCAGAGTATCTCAGTGTATCTCAGTGTACCTCAAAGTATCTCAGTGTCATCTCAGTATTCTGTGAAAGCCTCTGAGACACGGGGAAAAAACTCAAAACAGTTTTTCTAGTGCTAGATGGCCTCATTGTCACTAAATGTGTTCAGGATCCTGTGGTGAGCTTCGTCCGCTGGGTCAAGCTCCTGCTTTTAAACCAGAGCAGGAGTCCCAGCAGGGGGGAGGAGACGGGGCAGAGACGGGACGGGACAGAGACGGGACACGCCGGCGGGCACAGGAACAGGAAGTCCGGCGAAACTGGGCGGACTGGGCCAGGACAAGGTGACTGGGAATGCCTAAAAAGCAGATCAAGGGGCCAAAAACAAACCCAACCATAATTTCTTACTCTTGCTCTGACCTTTGACCTCCTTACTATCGGTTGCTTGTAATGTTGGTGATGTAGGAACTGAACCTTTTTCTTCTGCTGTACTCAGTGTAAGTCTCTCTGCAGAAGAGCCGAAAGTGTGAATGCAGAGAAGAAGCGAGGACGAACATGTGGTCAGACAGAAATATCCCATCAGCCTCTGCCCCTCCACCATGCTGACCTAGTTGTAAGAAACCAGCAGAAACAGCCTGTATACATATACAGATATAGATATAAATATAAATATAAATATAAATATAGATATAGATATACAGTAGATATAGATATATCTATATATATATATATATATATATAGATAGATAGATAGATATACATATACAGATATAGCTATATATATACAGTAGATATAGATGGGGAAACCTTGTAAACATGAACCCAGCAGCGTTACTGGCACTGAGGTTTCAGGTCACTTCAGTTTAACTCTGGGTGTCTGGGTTTTGTTAAGGCAGAGTTTCACCAGAGCTTCTGTCAGAGGAGAGGAAACTCCACAAGGCATTAAAACAACCACCAGACAAACTGTTATGACATGTAGAGAGGAGGAAGGCTGGCTGATCGCTCACCTGCTTAAAAACACTTTGTCTGCGTACCTACACCATAAACACTACACAGCAACTTTTAGCATGTTTATAATACCACATAATAAACACTTAAAGTAATAATCTAAAGTTATACTGGCAAACCCTCAAGAGTCAAACATCTCCAAATTAAATCAAAGTCTCCACCCTCTCACATGCAAAACAGGCTGCTCCTCACTCTAATTAACTCCATATTTATAAGGGGTTTTTTTATATTTATATTTAACATTTTTTAACCAGGCCAGTCAATTAACAACTTCTTACTCTCCAGTGACTTGTTTCCTGTGTGTTATCACAGTCATGTCAGCGCCTGCTGAGTCCCACAGTGCTACATACACTTAATTAATGATCAGTTTATTAAATAAGGATCAGTTTATTTCAGTGTGATCTCGGCTCTCTCCGCTGCCTTCGTCTCTTCTGTGGAGAATACAGTAGCCAGCGCGGCCAACTCTTTTCCAAGGAAAGTAACTCAATTAGCTTCTCAAAAAGAGGCTATAGGAGCCGCCTGATGATGTCATACACAAATTTGCATATCAATGTATTTGCTACACTCCCTGCTGTCATTGGAGGGAGGGAGGAGCTGCTCTGTGATCATCAGACTTCTGTGGATTACAAGCAAGTAGCACAAATTAGCATCAGCCGTGCCAATTTATCACCAAATGCTTTGGGAGTCGACACATTATCACAGTAACACTGTTCCTCATGGTCGGAAGAAGTTGCTGGATTTGTCAATAATTGGTTTTGAGAAATAAAATCACAAGAGGAGTTTGAAAAGTCACTAAATCAAGCGGCAAAGTTGCTAAGTTGGCAACAGCGACAGTAGCGTTAGGCTAGCTGTTTGCTAGCTAACGTTAGAAAAAGAAGTAGTCACACACTCACTGTGACATTTATTTTACACACTGATGTTTCAGCTATAGTGCTTCCATCAGTGTCAACTTCTATTATAGTTTATCACTGACAGTAGTCTGCTGCTTTAGGTGTGTATTCTGCTAGTTTTTACTATCTAACGTTAGCACATAGCACATTAAATACATACACAGAGGCACTGCTTATGCAATGATTATTTATTATATGTACTGTCTTACCATCATAAAAATATTTAGCTATATATATCATCATAATAATAATATAATAGTAATCTTTATTTGTATAGCACTTTCCAAAACACAGATACAAAGTGCTTCACAAAGAAGTAAAAAAAAAAAACAGGTAAAATGCAGATAAAATCAACAGAAAAAGCAATGAAAGATAAGAAATATAAAAAAGCAAGGCAAGGACATAAAAGTAGCTAAACCATTTAAGGGAGGTCAAACAATTATTAAAGTATTACATAAACCCAAGTCTATAGAAGTGAGCTGTACATCACTGTGTTGCAGCAATCCATGCAAACTAACAGACGAAGAACCCAGAAGTGCGATCTCCTGTCGCATGAAATTCACTTCATCTGCATGTCATTTGAATACAAAGAGGATTGTGGGAGTTGTGTGAACAATCGCAGCTAAGATGTGAAGATTTGTAATTAAATTTTCACAATAATACAACTTTTACTTCACTTGATTAATTATATACTTTTCAATAAATAACAGACATGATTCGTGGAAAATTATTTTGACCACCCTGTGATGTGGAGTTTGACTTTGTTGATGCTTTACGAAGCGAGCGCCAATTCTATCAGCTTGCTTCCTGCATAATGAACTGAAAAGTAAAAAGAGAACAGGAGGAGATGAAGAGATGGACCTAGTTGTTCCTGAGTGGAACCGCAGTGTTCTCTGGGGAACCGGAGCGGGCCGGAGGGGATAACACGCCTGTCTGGACCGCCACAGCGTTAAGTAGGCCAGGTGATTTCCTTCCTGCTGTATTCATCTGTGAAGCCCCCAGTGGCAAACTGTGGCTGGAGCGTGTCTCAGAAGGAAAACATCAACATCACATTTGCATTTTAGTCATTTAGGGGGAAAAAAAGAGATTTTAGTCATTTAGGACAAGTCTCTCTTATCCAGAGAGACTTTCAACGAGTGCAGAGTCGTGGAGGAAACTACAATTCCCACATCATTATTGTGAATTGTTAAGCTAGCAAAGTCTGCCTCTTCTCTTCTCAACACACTTCAACACACCGGCCTTTATGGATAATTGTTTTATCCTGTTTAAAATCTTGTTATTTTTGCTCTGTTCTTTCTATTACTGTATTTATACTACTGTCTGTCTTCTATAATACTGTCGGCCTTTTTTTGGAGTTGTTTCTCTTGTTTTCTATAAATCTCTTTGTAAACTCTGTTTTTACAAAGGTGCTATACAAAGAATTTATTATTATTAACATATTAATATTACAAGCAACTAGTAAGAAGGTCAAAGGTCAGAGGTTGCAGCAACCAGACAATAAATGGAAGAAATATTCTTGTGGTCCAACAATGATCATGATAGAGAAGTGCTGGAAAAAGACATAATAATCTGATCAAAGTGTCTCATTAGAATCAGTTCAGGTTAACGCCTTCCCATTGACAACCAGTGTGGTATTGATCAATGTTACAATTAATATATAATCAATCAAACTGCATCATATCATCATATCACACTGGATGAAATCTGATTTCTAAAAGATCAATATTGAGAAACCCATATTTCGGTCTGACCCTAACTCAATATAAATGATCAAGCCTGTCAAGATATCAAAGGGTCGCAGGTTTGATCCCTGCAGCACCATGTTTCCTGCTGAAGTGTCTCTGAGCCAGAGACTGACCCCTCACCCACTGACTCACTGACTGTCAGTTGCTCTGGACAGCAGCAGCTGCCAACTGACTGAGATTGATCCTAATACATTCCATTCTGCTCCATAATAACACTTTACCATTCCTATCCGTTCTGTCAGACTCTCAGATCAGACATTTACATTTAGACCGACTGACCGGCTGCATCTGATCACAGCTGTCAGTACAGTACTGTCTGTCTGTCTGTCTGTCTGTCTGTCTGCCTGTCTGTCTGTCTGTCTGTCTGTCTGTCTGTCTCTCTGTCTGTCTCTCTGCCTGTCTGCCTGTCTCTCTGTCTGTCTGTCTGTCTGTCTGTCTGTCTGTCTGTCTCTCTCTCTGTCTGTCTGTCTGTCTGTCTGTCTGTCTGTCTGTCTGTCTGTCTGTCTGCCTGTCTGCCTGTCTGTCTGTCTGTCTGTCTGTCTGTCTGTCTCTCTGTCTGTCTGCCTGCCTGCCTGCCTGCCTGCCTGCCTGTCTCTCTGTCTGTCTGTCTGTCTGTCTGTCTGCCTGTCTGTCTGTCTGTCTGTCTGTCTGTCTCTCTGTCTCTCTCTCTGTCTGTCTGTCTGTCTGTCTGTCTGTCTGTCTGTCTCTCTGTCTGTCTCTCTGCCTGCCTGTCTGTCTGTCTGTCTGTCTGTCTCTCTGCCTGCCTGTCTGTCTGTCTGTCTGTCTGTCTGTCTGTCTGTCTGTCTGTCTGTCTCTCTGTCTGTCTGTCTCTCTGTCTGTCTGCCTGTCTGCCTGTCTGTCTGCCTGCCTGTCGTCACATCTCAGCAACTCGGGTCTTAAGGCCCTGACACACCAAACCGACTTCAAAGAACCAGCAGAGACGAGGGCCGACTGTTGCGTCGCCTCACGTCGCCTGCGTCTGGTCCAAAAAGTTGCACTTGAACACACTACACCCGACGGCCAACTAGCACATATGTTCTGCGCCTGCGTGAGGGGAAATAACTCTCCATACCATATGTCTGATAAGAAGTTGCAAATGTCACTGGTGTTGTCAGCCCTTGGTCTTTTGGTTGTGGAAGAAGAAAGGAAGAAGCGGAGGCGAAAAATAAGGAGAAACCGCACTAAATGGGTGAAATCATGAATAACGTTACTCCAGCGACAGGCTCAAGGGGCTTTCCCCAACCTGTGTCGAAACTTCAGTCCATTTCCCGCTCTGTTGGGTCCTTCATGTGCACTCAGCTTGTAATTCTGTGTTTTTCCATCAGCACTTGAAGGCAGCATTTGTTCCATCTATTGTCTGGTTACTGTGACCTCTGACCCTTGACCTCCTTACAGTTGGTTGCTGGTAATGTTGGTGATCTAGGCAAGGGCGTAGGTTTGATTTTGACATTGGTAGGGACACAAATGGGGGAGGTCCGGAGGGGATGTAACCCCCACTGGAAGCTGAGGCATTTTACATTTATGATAGACTTCTGACCGCCATTTCATGTCATCTAGATCAGTGATTCTCAACCTTTTTCATATCGAGGACCCCTAGTTTAGTCCACATTAGAGCCATGGACCCCCATTTGATGAGATTTTGTCTCTCGGACCCAAATCTGAGAATACTTTTATTGTTAGATATGATTTTGATCCAGAATCCCATGACTGTCTGTATTGTAGGTAGAGAGATAACAGTGAAACTAAGATCAAAACAGTCATTCTTCTACATTCTGTAATTGTGTTAACTATTTGTAAATTAAATAATGCTGAAGTTTAACAATTCATCAATTTGCTGGGGACCCCCTGGAACCCCCTCAAGGACCGCTGGTGGTCCCCGGACCCCACGTTGAGAACCACTGATCTAGATAGTTATGGTAGCCAATACACTCATTAACAGACACACAGACACAGGGGTGTAGCACATTAATGAATCCTTTACTCAAATTTGCCAGCTGAATGGGACTTTGAAGAGCACATTTTGTTTTAAGGCAGGTACTGTAGTACTGTTGCCTATTCAAACCACCGATCTGTATTTACATTTAAAATAATAATAATAATAATAAGATATTGTAAACTATATCCAAACCCTACATACAAACAGCTGAGCCAAACACATGCCTACGCCTGTCATTAACAGAGATGAACTGTTGGCATATTTGTTTTACATCAGTGTTGTCCAGTGTGGCACACAGCAGCATTGTTCAATCTCACTTGTGACATGTAGGCTACTTACAGTCGTCACTCGTCACAGACGCACGCGACACGGTACTTAAATAAACTAACTTTAATGGCTAAACACAACTGTTACTAATATAAAATAGGATGGAGTCTTCACTCGCATGCTCGCCGGTAGGCGGAGCTTTGGCTCTTCTTGCCCACAGCATTTCATACGTTAGCAAGAAATGGCAAAGCCAATCAGCGATTTTTTGGGGGGGTTAGGGAGGCGGTGTGACGCCAATTTTTATCCGGGTGACGCAATAACATTCTAAAACAGCTGTTATACTAAAGTTTCGTTACAGCGTCCGTTGCTATGCCGACGCGGGACACCAATGCACTACACCAATGCAGCGGGACTCGTAGTAGAGAACGCGATCTGTTAACATTGACTAGACACTGACGGACAAAACAACGTTTATTGTCAATCAATATAATAATAATAATTGCTAGGGACATTTCAGAGTCGCTTGATATTGGTAGGGACACGTCCCTACCGTCCCTACCCAATTCTACGCCCTTGGATCTAGGAACTGAAGCTTATTCTCCAGGGTATCTACAGGTTTCAAAAAGCCAAACCTTTAATACCTTTTAATGTGACCTGGAATTGAATTGAAGTCCAATTTAAAAGGCAAACTAAAGAAACAAAGCTGTCAGAACCATCTGGAGCACAGCTAATGAAAGTTGTGAAATTAGAAATGTGCAGAATAAGAAAAAGGAAACCAATAAATTTATAGACATGATGTCCAGTTGTGTTCAGTAGAGCAGACAGGATGCAGATTGAACTACTAACCTGTTCTGGATTTATTTACTGTAAGAAACCTGACATTGTGGTGAAAACAAGACCTCTAATAACTGGATTTTAGTAGTTTTTAAGGCCTTAAATTTTGATCATTTAAGACTTTTTGAGACTTTTTAAGGAGCATCAGCTGAATGCTGAAAATAAAAATGTAAATGTGTGAGATGTATTCAGCGCAAAGCAGAAAGGAACGTGCTGCCTCTGAGCTTAGTGTCAGCTCTACCAAATGTTTGTGAAAAAGTTGTGTTATATAATACTGTACACACACACACACACACACACACACACACACACACACACCAGCCTTAGAAGAGTGAAATGTTGCTGGGTCGAGGTTGATATTCCTCCTGTTTTGCTGCAACCTTTTCCTCCCAGACGACACCTGAAGCTGACCTGATGTGTTTCTGATGGACGGTGAAACACGTCGACGTTAGTGAGGCTGAACATGAATCTGACGTCCGCTGACACAAACACAAGGAGAGGGCTAAAGAGACATGGCTCTATGGGGAGGAGATGAAAGACTGTGTGTGTGTGTGTGTGTGTGTGTGTGTGTGTGTGTGTGTGTGTGTATGAGACAGGAGTGTTAGACAGGTCTCTCCACTCACATCAAGGCTGCAGAAACCTGTCTGTCTGCTCATGTGTTACTGCTGTGGCTTTAACCTGTCTGCTCCAGTAGAGCATGACATTACGAGTTTTGTAGTGTGTGTGTGTGTGTGTGTGTGTGCATGCATGAGTGTGTATAGAGGGCTTTCGGGTAGTATCACAAGTATCACACCCTCTGACGGCCATATTGGAGGTCCTTGTTAACGAAAATTGTTAAATTTCTGTCTGTTTCTGACTGAACTGATCATTTCATCACTGATCCATCTGATTGATTTAGTGTTTAGATAATGTCAGCTTGTTAGCTAGCTAACCATAGTATCTGGTCAGCTAACATCACTGTCTTGTTGTTAACATATCTGATTAGCACACTAGCTAATGTAGCTAGCAGCAGCTAGCGTTAGCATGCTAATATTAACTGTGTTTGCTGGCATGTTTTGGAGTAGAGACTAGGGCTAAAGACAAGACAGTTTACTGTGTCACAGTAACCAAATCCACCTTATCACACTATTCACTTTTACTGAGAACGTTACTGAATGGATCTACAGCCACACCACAACAAGCTGCTGCTCGTTACACATTTACACTTTATTAACTAACAGACAGTTCTACAATGTTCCTCCATGATGGAGACACAGCTGGTTGATGGGTGTGTGTGTGTGTGTGTGTGTGTGTGTGTGTGTGTGTGTGTGTGATGGCACTGAAAGCAGGTGAAGGCACTCTCACCTTTTAAACACCCTCTGCAGCCTTCACCATCCCTTGTTAGTGTAGCTGGAGGCAGAATGACATTTCTGAAGTGCGTGTCTTCTCGGCTGTTAATAATCACACACTGCAGCTGCAGGGACTGAACCTGGGAGCTTCTCATTAGCAGACAGTCTCTCTGACTACCAAGCACCTCTCCTCCCCAGGATGTCTCACCTGATAACCTCCTGCTGAAAAAACACACACATCATGTCAGCTGTTTTCACTAAATAGGCTGGAAAAGGTAAATGTGGGAAAAGCAGACAAAACACAATATATATGGCGTCGGTGATTGATGCAGCTGGAGGGGTGAGCTCCTGGAGAAGGAACAGGGAAGGGGAATCATTTATTTTCATAAGAAATGTTCAATAACTTGTTGACATGCTGTGAAACCATGTACTGTGCATCTGTCATGGCGCCGTCGCCTGGTCAGCCATGAAAACCTGAATAATGTGTCGTTGAAACTGAAAATGCTTTATCAGAGCATCGGCAGGGATAAGAGTCGTCTCTCCTGAATGAGGCTAGTTATTAATTTTTGCTCAAAGGCAAGTATCTCCATTACATTAACATTAAACCAACAAACATATGCATATTGCATTATATAAGATTCAGTTGGCTGTAAACTCTGTTCAGGTAATTTCAATAATGTCTCTGTGGTGATTCTAAGCAGATGTAACTGTTTCTGTTTCATTTTTGTTTAGTATTTGATGTATTTGCACAACATCCCATAAATTACAGTTTGATTAATCAGATATTATGAAACCAAGTCAACAAACTCTTCAGCACCTTTCATACTGACAGCGTCACAGCGGCTTTAAGATACACTGAGCTAAGGCAGGCGCACTCCCACTGTAAGTGATGCTTTGAGAAACACATTTAGGTAATTCATAGGATCACACTTGAAAACACTCTTTACCTCTAAGAGCCATATTGGTATAGGGAAACGAGGCCCAGGTAACTTACGCATTTAGCTGAAACTCTTATCCACTTCACTTAAATGAGCGGCTAGCTACAGGCATACGTTGTTTTAAAAAGGTTAAAATAAAACACAAATGCAAATATCCAAACCTCCCACGAGGTTGACCGTCCACAGAGATAGTCTAGCGGTTAAGAATCTCGCTTCTGGAGGCACAGGATCGAATCTACCAGAGATCATACATCAAGAGCAACAAGGGGAGTCTTGAGACAAGGTGAGCGGTTAACAAGGTGGGTAATTTAAATGGAAACTCACTGAATGTGCAAACTGACAATAAAAATGCCTTCTAAACCACAAGCTTCTAAAATGACACTAAAAATGACATTTAAACCACAAGCACCATCCAAATACATAAAAACACCTTTCAAAAAGACAAACCAAGGGAATCCAAACTGGTATACATATATTTAAAAAAAAAAGAAAAAAAACCTGAAAAACACCAACCAACACCAAATCTAAAACAAAACCGAACATGACTTCATGCACAAATAAAAACACTGATGTTCAAACTGTAATCAAAACCAATGTCATTAAACCAATCTGTTATCATTACCAGGTAGTAACATCATTTCTACAAATGTAGGCTCAGACAACTTTATATTCAATTTTCAGTTAAATTTAAATCTGGGTCCTGTTGCATTTGACAGCTAAACAAGAGTTTGGCATGGATTTAGAGTCTGGAGATGTTGGTTTACAGTGATTTTATTGAGCCTTTAATGTGTTTAAAGGTATCAAGTCTTTCTATCTATCTATACATGAGACTGTCAGAAGGTCATGGCCTGATGAAGAGAAAAACAGCCATGCAGAAACTCACAGGTCTGGGTTTGTAAGAGCCTTCCAGACATGGCTGCTGTGATATTTGAAAAGACCACTCTAACCCACAGGAGGAGGGAGAATGTTCTTTATTGCATGACCGAGCTGCAAAGCAATGGAAATGAACTATAGAAATAATACAAGAGAGGGCAGAAACACTGAGGTAACAAAACCATATTAAACAACAGCCTCAAGGGTTTTCTACTGGCTTCTATACAACGGTTACTAATGCATGTGGACTCTGAGAAGTTTTCCTCAAGGTGCACAGAGATAATGTTATGTAAGAATGAAAAATACAGGAGAAACACAGAAATAGTTCTTTCTAATTCCATTGATGCAAGAGTTGCTGTGGCAACCAGTTCCATTTTTGATAACACACTCATAGAGATATAACACAGAGATAGAGATATATGTGTTATATCTCTATGAACACACTGCTAATAATGCATTGTGGGAATTATCAGCATGGCTGGAAAACATCTTTGACCAAACAGAATGCTTGAATGAAATAACTCATTAGGTTGTCACATTATGTTTCTAGGGAATGCTAATATCATCATCATTATTATAATGCTTATTCTGTATTCAGTCCAATAACTCGTAAGGTAATTTTTCTCATAACCTGGACAAAAACAGCAACAAACCCTCAGTCTAAGGTTCAGCCACTGCTGCGCTGTGAAGATGAAACTAAGATGAACATTTTTGGCCACCATTTTTTATTTCTTTTGAAAAACCTTTAAAAAATCTCATGAATGACTCTAAATTAATTAATTGGGTTTACTTTTACTAGTTAAGGAATCGCTAAAAAAAAGTTATTAACCTATCAATTCTTAAAAAATTGCACAAAAAGTTCAACTGATTGTAAAATCATGACAAAGTAATCAATCCTCTTGAATTTCAAAAAACATAATTTTAAAGTAAAGCCATTTGAACTTCTGTTGTGCTGTGATAATAACAAAGACGTTAATACCCACAATGCCTTGCAGGGTAATCAGGAAACTGAGTGCATTTTTTCTCCCGCTGTAGTAACCTGTTGATCAATGCTAGAAGCTATATCTGTGTAACTTTCTTCACCAAACACCTTTGAGAGAAGGACGTTGACATTTATTTCAGAATAAAAACCCAATGAAATGTTCAGAATATCAAATACACATTATCGAAATACACTTTGTCACCACAAGCAGACGACAGACGAGACATGCAGCTGTCTACAGAGAAAACCACAGAGGTAAACAACAAGGATGTTCGCTAAACCCACACAGATTCCCTACTGGAGAACATGAGAACAGGTTTCCTAAGATTATAATCGTTTCCACATCTTGAAAAGTTTGGGAATTGCACAAAAAGTCAGGAAAAGTAAAGAGAAACTGTTGTTCAGCCCCAGTACACATTTGAATACACATTTTACGTAGCTGTAGACCCGCTATTTCACATTTTGTGGTATTTGTTGAGTAGAACAATGTTCAGCTATGGACTGATATGGTCTAGTTGGCATATTTCCGAGCCACTATCATTAATTGATTCATTTTCTATCCCTGCTTATTCCCACTCAGGGTCTGGGGGGGCTGGAGCCTATCCCAGCATGCACTGGGCAGAAGGCAGGGATACATCCAATCAAACACCAACCAAAATCTTCAAATCCAGTCAAGAAATTAATGTCATGATAAAAGTTTTGAATTTTGAAATGGAAAATGGGTAGGACGTCTGATTTGCTGCTTGAAAATTTGATATTCACATTTTATTGATATGCATAAAGAGTTCCTTTGATATATACAGTCAATAAATAAGACAATTTTCAGTGGAGAACCTTAAAAATGGATGTGTTTAGTGGGAAGGTAGTGGTGAATGGCAAACTGAATATTTTTCATTGAAAAGTCTTTGGATTTCCTATTTGCTCATCAGTATTCTTCAGTTCACTTTTATCATTTTCTTTTTAATTGAGTTTTCATCTGTTTCGTCTTTAAATGCTTAAAAACTTAGAATATGAAACAAACTGAGGGTTTTATATCTCCACTGACATACAGTGAATTCCAGATTATTTCAGCTGGTGTCTGACGCCACAATAAAATATTAACAAACACATCAACTGTAACTGTGATCACCATATTTGACTGATGCACCTTTCCGACATCAACTGTCCACTCACCACAACAGTAGGTAACCAAAAAGTCACAGAAGTATGTCCCGTTCATCAGATCCTGTAGAGTATATAACTGTCTCTTCTTGGTGTTTATTTCATCCTGCTGCACACGCAATGCCGTGTTCATGACATGTCGGATTTACCGTAAATCTGAGCTGCCAACTGGGAAAAAACGTTCACATCAGGTGATAAAAGTAGGGTTTGTGTTGTATATTTTTGTCCGCTCCGATATCTCCCACTTGTTGTCACGAATTGCAGAAGTGCCGATGTTGACAGTCCAAGATAATAAAAATCAAAATGAGCAGTTTTATTCACAGTAATTCAATCAACTCTAAAGAAAGTAATATCCGCTACAGTTTGTTTATGGCTGATTTTAAATTCATAAATAAAAATTAAGTTAAATGTGGGCGTTCCAAAGAGTTAAACACGTGAACACTTCCATGTTCATCCTGTTCTTTTGCTTCTTCTCATTTGACATGAATGCAGCATTAGTCCCTTATGTTCCCCAGTGAATTCCACATTATTTCAGGAGAGCAGGTTGACAGCAGGGTTTCTTTACCAGGAAGTCACGTTTATGTTTGTAGTTCCTGAACTTTTCTCCACAGCCAGGGAGGGACACTAACTTTTTGTCCACAAGCCACAGAAGTTCACCTGCCACTTTCACTATTTTGCCAGCAAAGTCGATTTTTACAATAGAACAGGACCTCCAAATGATGGTTGGTCACCTATTGAAGTGAAAAATTTACATTTGGATGCTGGCGTTTGATCATTTCCCAGCAAAACTTTTGACATTTCTCTCTAGATAAGCCACGTTTGCACTTTTGTGACTTGTCCACATTTCCGTTACGCCAGGTAAAAATTTTATATTTTCGAGTGCTTCAACCACCGTATTCCACTGTGAGTTTCTTCCACATTTCACCACCTTCTTCTTCTTCTTCTTCTATTTCACCGGAGGGGTCAGAGGTCAGGGACAGCCAGGAGCATCGCCTCCTGCAGCAGGCGGGGGTTCAGTGCCGTTCTCAAGAACAACTTCGACCGCAGTGACTCTACCACCAGAGCTCCTCCCCTCCGCTGCTGCGGGTGCTGGCCCTCTCTCTGCCCTGCAGCCTCATCATCTCCAGGACGCTGCGGGCGTAGGCGTCCCTCAGGTTCACGCCTCCGCCGCCGCCCGCTCCTCCCTCGCCCGCGTCCCCCACCGAGCCGCGGGCGAGCCTCTTCAGCGCCTCGCCGTGCCGCAGCGCCGCCTCCTTCATCTTCAGGGTGAAGTAGCAGGCGGAGAAGCGGTCGTTGATGATGGCGATGGGCAGCGCCAGGATGAGGATTCCGGACAGGATGCAGAGGAACGCCAGCACCTTCCCCGGAGCCGTGTCGGGCCGGATGTCGCCGTAGCCCACCGTGGTCATGGAGGTGGTCGCCCACCACCAGGAGGCCGGCACGCTGACGAAGGTGGTGCCGGGGAGATCGTGCTCCAGGGCGAAGACCACAGTGGCGAAGATGGAGATGCCGACGCCGAGGAAGAGCAGGAGGAGGCCGACCTCCTCGTAACACTGAGCGATGGTCATACCCAGAGACTTCAGACCTGCAGAGAGGGGGGGGGGGGGCAGAAGAGTAAAGGTGGAGTTTATTGTGTTGTCAGATGATAACCGTGCATCTCCAATGAGTGACTTTTTAAGAAATGATGAAAAGGATGTTTAGGATGTCTAGGACACACGTAGCGTTTTTCTCAAAACTGCCACCACCTTTTTTACATTAAAACACATGCGGGAGCGTCCGCCATTTGTGCGCCTTGCAGCTGCTCTCGAAAGGGGACTGCGGCAGGAGCGGAGCGCTTTCAAAAGTTTGTTTCAGTTTGGTTCAACTTTACAGAAAAGAGCCAGGTGACGTGAAATGCTTTTTTCTCAGCCAACCAATCATGATGAAGGACAGGCTGTCCATTTCCCACAACAACAACAAAGATGGACAAAGTGAAATTGGTCGTAGCAAGTGAATTTCCGGAGCTTCAAATACCACACCAGTCATAAAGAGGCAGTGTGGGATCATACTGCACGTGTATTATCTGGTACGCATTTGCTAACCAGCAAATGCGTACCAGTGCTAACCAGCTAAGTTAGCTAACGAGCTACTCGGCTAATGTCAGATAACGTTTTTATTTCTCCTCACAAGAAGCACTCCAGCACATTGAATTTGAGATGTGCTATATAAATACAGTTTCCCTTGCCCTTGCCTAAGTAAGGATATAAAAGTCAGAAAAGTGAGATTAAGTTGACATGAGATATGAAAGAGTTGGGAATATGAACTATAAACATCACCGAAATTGGAGTTACGAGGTTTTCACACAACAGAGATTTTCTGGTATATCGCCAGTGTAATTATTACAGTTACTAACATTTTTTTATCCATGGCCAAGCACACAAAAAATTTGCCATCTGAAATTTCACGAGTCAATATTTCACAAAGATGACTTTGATAAAACATAATTATCTTGTAAACAAAAGTCTTGCGTTGACTCATAACTTTATTAATAATCCATCAAGTCCTTTTCTTCCATATTAGCAGTCACTTTATACGAGTGTCAGGCTTTTCAAATGCTGGATATCTCATTTTGGAACAAAACCCTTTGATTCATTATGTTTCTCTCATTTCCACCTCTTCTCCTCCGTCTGAACGCCGAGCGAGTCGCATGACTGAAGCTGCTTAGCGAGGAGAAAATAACATGGCAGCAGCGTGGCGGAGAGAAGAAACAGCAAATTTATAAATACACCCACATGTGAGCCGATATTCACACCCCGAAATGACTTGTCATCTCTCTATTCTCCTCCAACAAAACAAATTAGCTTGGGTGTCGACTTTATGGAGGTTTTTAAGTGACAGTAAAAAAAACACATTTGCTGTAGCATCAGAGAGAGAGAGAAATGCAGACGTTTATTTATTGCAACATCAGGCGGCATTTGCATTTAAGAAATCTATGCAAATTAATTTGTATTACAGTTTTTTACGATTGCTTTGCTGTTTTCACAAGAGTTTCAAAATGCAAAAACTCTTTTTAGGGGGATAGCCAAGTAAAATATGCAATTTCTCAATAAAATGTCTATTTTTGTCACCCTGGAGTGTGAATAAAGTCACAGCCTGTCCGAATGATTAAAATAGAAACTTTTATACGTAACAAGGGGGTCGATCCAAGCAAAACGTGACCTTATTTTCAGGCCCCGCCCACAGCCTGCGGACCAGGGACACGCCCTCAGTAGAAAACCCCAAAACAAGCTTCATCTTATTAATGTTACTCAATCTGAACAATGCTCAGACCTCGGTGGATGATGAAGACAGCAAAACTGGATTTGTGAAAAAGGAGTTTTAGAGCTGCAGGTAATCTTTGGTCCGTGAATCAAAACCTTTCATCAGGATGGATCATTTATGACAAGACATGGATTCATTCATTCATTTATTTATTCATTCATTCATGACCCTTGAGCCTCCTCACTCTCAGTTGCTTGTAATGTTGATGATCTAGGAGTTGAATCTTATTCTACTGTTTTGAAATGTAAATGTAACTTCATTCATTCACTCTATCTGTGGAGAGTAATTTCTATACTGGTGATATTATTTGGCACATGGTGATAAAGTTTGTCCTTCTGGGTTCCTGTACGTCTGATTCTGCTCTCTCTTTTCATTAGACTGTTGTTTATTCTGCTGAGCCTTAATCTGATCCTACTGAAGAGAAATATATACACCCCAGCACACACACACACACACACACTGATACACACACACACATTTTGCCAGCAGAGGAGAGTTATTAAATCGGAGATATGAACAAATATGCAGGTTGTTGCTCATTGTGTTGCGAACCTGATATTAATACAGACAGATGAGGTGAGAGATACAGAGTCTCTGAGGCTGCGTTCACAGCCAGCAGGTTCTGATCGGTTTCTCTGAACTCTGCAGTGTTTCCTCCTGCAGTTCAGTCGGTTTGTCCAGGTGAGAACAACCGAGAGTCTCAGTCCTCTAACAAGAGAACTGCGGTGCGTTTTGTTAATCCAACCGACTACAGGAAACCACCCCGAAAAAACAAGGGATTATGGGTAGAGGGAGATGGATGTGGTTCCTCATGCTCGGAAAGCCTAGCAGAACAAAATGAAGTCTGGACTGATGCTCATATTCAGCTGTTTCTTCATGTGTTCTGAACTGGTATGAACACCACAGAAGAAGAGACAGACGAGTCCATCATGTTAGATAAAGTCAGATTTGTCTCCGTCCCGGGACGACAGAAACCGAGACAAAGTTGTATTCCTGTTTGTTCCAGACAACAGTTGCTGTGTCATGTTTTTGAGGAACTTTTATTTGTTTGCAGTTTATTTTTTATTTCAACCAAACTCTGATTCAAAACTAGAGCAGTGTGAAATAAAGTTATACAACATTTATGAATATACACTTGAGGACAGCTTTAATTTGTCCAGGAACAAATGCTGTTATTGTGGAAGTTACGTCTCTCGGTGTTGTGGGTTTTTCTCGTCGATCTCTCTTTTTCTCTTGAGAATGGCAAAATCATTTGCTTTCTCTCTCTCTCTCTGTCTCTTTTCTCTAGAGCGGTAAAACCAATTCCCTTCTCTTTCTCTCTCTCTCTCTCTCTCTCTCTCTCTCTCTCTCTCTCTGTCACTTTTTCCCTCAGTCTCTTTCTCTGTCTTTGCAAACGTCTCTCTCTCTTTTTCCTCTCTCTCAAAATTACTAAAATCCCATTCTATCCTCTCCCTCTCTCTCTATCGCTCTCTTCTCTTTCCCTCTCTCTCTATTTCTCATTCTGTCTCTCTCCCTATATACTGTATATCTCTCCCTCTCTCTCTCTTTGTTTTTTGCCTCTCCCCTTCTCTCTCTCCCTCTCTCTATTTTACATTCTTTCTCTCTTCTTCTCTCAAGAGCAATAAAATCAATTCTCTCTCTCTCTCTCTCTCTCTCTCTCCCTGTCTCTTTGTTTTTTGCCACTCTTCTTCTCTATAAAAGTAAAATTCTCTCCCCTTCCCTCTCTCCCTCTCTCTATTTTACATTCTTTCTCTCTTCTTCTCTCATGAGCAATAAAGTCAATTATCTCTCTCTCTCTCTCTATCTCTCTCTCTCTCTCTCTCTCTCTCTCTCTGTTCCCTTTATTATTCATGACTTGAGTCCATTCTCATCCTTCCTAAAATCACCCAGATCAAAGAACTCGTACGTCCCTGTCTGACACACACACGCACACACACACACACACACACACACACACACTCACCTAAAACATACATATGTAAGCACACACGCCAACACACATCTACTAATGCGGCACGCACATGTAGGCACACACACACACACACACACACATAAACGTACATCCATGCATGCTCACACACAAGCATGCATGTACACTTACATAGACACACACATGCACTACTCAAACACACACACAGAAATATGTACGCACACAAAATCATGTGCACACTCTCACACACACAGTCTCTCTCTCTCCCTCTCTCTCTCTCTCTCTCTCTCTCTCTCTCTCTCTCTCTCCCTCTCTCTCTCTCTCTCTCTCTCTCTCTCCCCTGACTGTAATCTCATCACAGCAGCTTCACAGCCTTTTCTTCTGCCTTTTCACACCATGCAGAAGAAGAAAAGTGTAGTTCAAATCCCCCGAGCGGCTGGGAAAAGGGAAAGAGGAGCGATCTTCCCTCCCTCAGCTGCTCCTGTTCAGACGCCCTCCAGCGAGGAACTTTCCTTTCCTTCACAACGCTTCAAGTCCCTGAATGTTAATAGCTGGAGGGAAAAGTTAAAAGATGTTTTAAAATTTTAAATCTACTTTGTGATCTGGAAGAGGTATTTGTCGTAGCCTGTATGATGTTTTCTTTGAATCTTCATCAATAAATAGGACTTGTAAAAAGTTTACATTTTCTAAACAATAATAAAAACTTATGCTCTGGAAGACTTAGTTTACTAATTTAAATCTTTCTTTATGTTGTTTCCTTTCTGAATTTTGACATTTCTGGAAGGAAAACATATGTTTTTGACAACTGACATCAAGATCAATAGGGAAATAAAAAGTTTACATTTTCTAAACAATAATAAAAACTTATGCTCTGGAAGACTTAGTTTACTAATTTAAATCTTTCTTTATGTTGTTTCCTTTCTGAATTTTGACATTTCTGGAAGGAAAACGTATGTTATTGACCACTGACATCAAGATCAATAGGGAAATAAAAAGTCTGCATTTTTTAAACAATAAGAAAAAAAGTCTGATTTGAAATGTGCTTTATGTTCTGGAAGACTTGTTCACCTGTGGAGCTTCGTACTTTATGTTTCCTTTCTGAATATTGACATTTCTCAAAGGTCAAGAAATAGAAGGAAGGAAGGAAGGAAGGAAGGAAGGAAGGAAGGAAGGAAGGAAATGTCTTTGCAATAGAGTTGAGACGTTCGGTTCCACTCTGTAATTAGGGGACTTTCTGCAATTTTTTGCTGATGACACAATTCTCTCTGGGATTAGTAGTTTACCTCCTAACACCCGGATGTAAACAGTCTTGTACCTCAGCCTTTGTTTACATCTATGCTAGTTTTTTCGGTGCAGATGCTATTCGTTTGAGCTAATGCTTCCGGAACCTGAAAGCAGTCCCGCCCGTGTCTTCACATCTCAACTCTATACAAAAGCAGTCCTGTTTTAAATGTGCTTCCTGTTTACCTGTGGAGTGCCGTCCCAGCTTCAGCATGCGGAGCGACCTCATGAGCCGCAGCACCTGCACCACGCGGCCCATGTTCTCCAGCTCCGTGCTTCCCCCGTGGAGACTCTCCACCGCCAGCGTCACGTAGAAGGGCAGGATGGCCAGCAGGTCGATGACGTTGGGAACGCTGCGGCTGAAGCGGCACTTATCCCTCACGCACAGGAACCGCAGCGCCAGCTCGCCGGTGAACCAAACCACGCACACGTACTCCAGAGCGTCCAGCAGGAGCGGAGCGCCGGCGCCCGAGTCCTCCCCCGAGTCCTCCCCCAAGTCCAGCGAGATGAGCGCCATGTTGACGACCGACACGACCACGAAGAAGACCGAGAGCGAGCCGAAGGTGCGGGCGGCGCGCGACGAATCGGGTTTCTCCAGCAGGTTCCACAGGCGCCGACGGAGAGCCGGGCACGCCGCGCCCACGAAGTCCTCGTCGTCGCCGTCGTCGGCCTCGACCTCCCGCCGCACGTCCAGGCTCTCCTTCAGCTCCTTGCGGCGGTAGTAGCGCTCGCGGCAGCAGGGGTCGATGCGGAGCTCGTCGATGCCCCAGTACTCGATCTCCTGCAGGAAGGAGATGACGCACAGCTCCTCCCGCACGTGCAGGTGACCGGTCCGGTAGAAGTTCATCACATACCTGTCCACAGGAACATGAACACAGAGCAGACAGTTAGCAGCCCTTCTGACAAAGATATGAAAAGAAGTGGAAGTTTACGGCACTTTAATCTCAGTAAGACTAAACTGTGGAACATACGCTCACTGAAAACAGCTAATTCTACGTTTAGTTGAATAAAGGGCTGAAACAATCACAAAAAAATAAAAAATCAATCAATATGAACGACTTAAATTTCCAAATTGCCTACAAAGTGCCGTACAAGTGCTATACCTTATTAACTGTCTATGAACAAAACAATACACATTTTCTGTGGTTGTTTTTTATGTGTTCTAATAATTGATGTGAATTGTATATGGTGTAAATAATTTGTTGTTACCTTTTCATGGTTATCAAACAACAGCAGGATCATTAAAATGTTATTTTCTTGAAGTCTGAAAATGCTACATGACTCCTCTCTTGTACGGACGTTAGCTATAGCTTGTTAGCATTTTGTGACTTCCAGATAATTAAATTATAATGATCATGCAGTTGTTTGACAGAAGTGAAAAGGTTTGGGGCGATTAACAACACCAAATACATTTCACATCAATTATTAGAACACAGAAAATGTTGATTTACTGTTTTGCTCTTAGAAACTGAATAGAATTTCGCACTTGTGCTGCACTTTGTAAGCGTGGCCCATTTGAAACGTCAAGTTATTGTTATCGGAAAAAAGTGAAGTAACACCGGTATTATTGTTTAATACAAAAGGGACATCATGCATGTTTTAAATCG
Source organism: Centroberyx gerrardi (assembly GCF_048128805.1). Lineage (NCBI taxonomy): Eukaryota > Metazoa > Chordata > Actinopteri > Beryciformes > Berycidae > Centroberyx > Centroberyx gerrardi. The sequence continues at coordinate 2,556,861 of NC_136008.1, read as the reverse complement.
GCTTCCTAACTCCTCGCGCAGCTCCCGCGGTTCGGGCGCCACCTACTGGAAGGTCTGCGAGTTGCGGTCGAAGAAGAACTCGTTCTCCAGGAAGTCGGCGTCGTCGCAGAGCTCCAGCGCCGAGTCGCGGCCGCAGCGGGCCAGCTTGCCCAGCCGGGTCTCGGGGTGCGAGGCCAGCAGCTCCTGCGACAGGACGTACCGGCTGCCGCCCACGTTGATGATGAAGAAGTCCAGCGGGTCTCTGCTGCAGGACGCCGCCGCCTCGCTGTAGAAAACACTGGAGTCCAGAGACAGGAGCGAGGCGCCGTCGCCGTACAGGTCGACCACCGAGCCGGAGGGGAGGCTCATGGTGGAGGGAGGGAGGGAGGACGGAGGGAGAGAAGAGGTTTGGTGGAGAAAGGGAGGTAGGAGGGAGGAGTTAGGGAGGGTGGAAAGAAGGAAGAGAGAGGACAAGGAGAGGAGATAGGGAGTGAGAGGGAGCAAGGAAAGAGGGAGGGAAGGAAGAGGTTGGGTGGAGCAAAGGAGGATAGAGGGAGGTAGGAGGGAGGAGTTAGGGAGGGAGGAAAGAAGGAAGAGAGAGAACAAGGAGATAGGGAGGAAGGAAGTGAGAGGGAGCGAGGAAAGAGGGAGGGAGGGAAGAGGGAGAGAGAGAAGAGGTTGGGTGGAGAAAGGGAGGTAGGAGGGAGGAGTTAGGGAGGGAGGAAAGAAGGAAGAGAGAGAACAAGAAGAGGAGATAGGGAGGAAGGGAGGTAGGAGGGAGGAGTTAGGGAGGGAGGAAAGAAGGAAGAGAGAGAACAAGGAGAAGAGATAGGGAGGAAGGAAGTGAGAGGGAGCGAGGGAAGAGGTTGGGTGGAGCAAAGGAGGATAGAGGGAGGTAGGAGGGAGGAGGAGAGAGGGAGGAGATGGGGTGAAGGGAGAAAGGAGAGAGGAAGGGAGGATGGAGGGAGGTAGGGGGGCGGAGGGAGGTGTTAGGGAGGGAGGAAGGGAGGGAAGGACGAGGGAGGAGGAGAGGAGATAGAGGGAGGGAGGAGGAGGAGAGGGAGGTGAGAGGAAGGGAGGAGGTTGGGTGGAGCAAAGGAGGATAGAGGGAGGGAGGAGGGAGGAGGAGAGAGGGAGGAGATGGGGTGAAGGGAGAAAGGAGAGATGAAGGGAGGATGGAGGGAGGTACGGGGGCGGAGGGAGGTGTTAGGGAGGGAGGAAGGGAGGGAAGGACGAGGGAGGAGGAGAGGAGATAGAGGGAGGGAGGTGAGAGGAAGGGAGGAGGTTGGGTGGAGCAAAGGAGGATAGAGGGAGGAAGGAGGGACGAGGATAGAGGGAGGAGCTAGGGAGGAGGTGAGGACCTGATGGAGACCGCCCAGTGTTAGAGTCAGAGGATTCTGATAAAAACAAAACCGTTTTTAAATTCTAAATTTTAAATTGAGTCTTGACCTGAAAACCTCCAAACCTGACAGAGACCAAGACTTGCAGGTTTTTGTGAAGCCAAACCCGACGAAAGACCAAAACTCTTTAATCGTTTTCTTTTGATAACGGCATTTTTCAACAATGTTCTCGAACCGGAGCCAGACCCAAATCCAAACAACGCAACCTGACCTCATCAGGACCGGCCAGACCGTTCTCACTTCAAATGAGAATAAAGAAACTGATAAAACATTTTGAAATCTTTATGGCTTGTTTCAAAGTGAAACCCAGCTGCACCTGGATTTTGACCCGACCGAGCCGCCGGGTCCTGTTGACTTCAGGTATTCATGTCAAGCTCTAATTTCAAATGTACGGAAGCCCGTCGAGGACATGTATTCATACAGTTTATTTACACCATTTTCCTGTGATAACGAGTTAATTTAAGTCATTTATGTTGAGTTATTTATGTCATTATCTCGACATAAAACATTTTGTTTTTCTGAGATAACTATACAACAGAATGAACTAATGAATAGAATGAATATGTAAATATTTACATATTTAGTTCCCCACTTTTTCTCTTTCCTTTATGTGAGGTTGGGGGTGGGATGGAGTGCATGAGGGAGGGGGGTGAGGCCTTTGTGTGCTAAAAAAAAAAAATGTGTGTAAAATATATAAAAAAATACAATCATAAATTTGTTGTAAAGAACTTTGTGAACTGTGTTTATAGATATTATTGTTGTTGTTGTTATCATTATTATTATTATCATTATTACTTGAGCTTCAGGGACATTTGGAAAGAGCATTTTCCAAAATAGCCTTGGTAATTACTTATCCTCACATAACCTTTGTGAAGACGGCATAACAAGCATGAATCAGCCAGACAGAGAGAGAGAGAGAGAGAGAGAGAGAGAGAGAAGGAAAAGTTGAGTTGAGGAAAGAGAGAGATGTGGTTGAGAGACAGAGACAGAGCAAGAGGGAGAAAGAGAGAGGCTGCGAAGGAAAGCGAAGAAGAGAAAGAATAAGAGAGAGAGGAAAAAGTTGAGAGTGAGACACATATCCAAAAAACAAGGAGAGAGAGAGGTGGGGTGAGAGACAGAGAGAGAGAGAGAGGAAGGGAAAGAGAGAAAGGAGAGAGAGGAAAAGGCTGAGAGTGAGACAGCCATCCACAAAACAAGAGAGAGAGAGAGAGAGAGAGAGAGAGAGAGAGAGAGAGAGAGAGAGAGAGAAAGAGAGAGAGAGAGACATTATCAAATAACAAAAAACTACAATACCCATTAGGTGAAATTCCAGATATATCTCTTATATCTGCTAATTATATTGCAGCCTGCCATGCCAAGATGAGAATTAATGTGAATCTCCGTGTGTTTTATGTTACATGATCTGTTTGATCTGCATTTGTTTACAGTTATTCTTACAGTTTGTTATAATCATTTTGTTTGTGTATAATTATTGGTTTTTGTCTCCATTGTTTATGTGAGCTTTGGCAACATAAGGGGTATTTGTCATGCCAATAAAGCTGATTGAAATTGGAAAATTTGAGAGAGAGAGAGACAGAGAGAGAGAGAGAGAGAGAGAGAGAGAGAGAGAGAGAGAGAGAGAGAGAGAGAGAGAGAGGAGGGAGGTAGAGAGAGAGGTAGAGAGTGATAGAGAGAGAGGTAGAGAGAGAGAACTAGAGAGACAGAGAGAGAGAGGGAGGGAGGTAGAGAGAGAGAGAGAGAGAAGCCTCTGGCGGTGTCCTACTTCTCCTCTCTGGCTGCATGGATATTTATATGAATATTTTATCTGGCTTACCTAATTAATAGATCTAATGCTACTATTCCTGTGGTCATCCATCCCCTCAGCCAGGTGCCTGCTGACCGTCAGCATGAGTCCTGCTGTGAATATTACATGAGGCCATTTGATCAGAGAGTGAGGTGGGCTGGGTGTGGAAGGCCGTTGGGGCAAAAAACCTGTTGCAAAATACTTGTTGACATGTCATTTATTACCTCACAGATGGATCCTATTATGCAATTATGTATTCTCTTTTCTGGTTGGTGTTTGAACCTCACCTGTCTATATAAATTGTCATTTCTGCTGTTTTGATTACTCTGATGATGGTTCGTTTTTTCGCCCATAATAAATAATTAGACTATTGTTGTGTGAGTGCCGGTGTTCGGTTTGTTTTGAAGAGGCGCTTTTGCCCATCGTCGCATCTTCAAGTAGTTCAGCAAATGATGTTCCTTATATTTGCATTTATTTGCATAGTACTACGTATACTTGGTCAGTTGGTATGTAAGCACATACGCACATTTCAGAGTGTGTAAAAACACTATGTTTTATTAATGAGCAAAATGACGCTTAGATAGATAGATAGATAGATAGACAGATAGACAGACAGATAGATAGATAGATAGATTTGCCCTGTTGACACGGTACAAAAATGCATGTTAACTGTGTTTTCTGAACGTGTGTTTTTGATCCTCTCAACGTGGGTTTTTTTTCTTGTGTCTAGAGGTAATAAATGACCGTGTCGGCAACGTGTGTTTTGTCCCAACAGTGTTCCACGTTCAATTAACTTCGTAAGTAACGCACGCAACAACGGCAAGGACAACACAAGGGCCGTTTCTCCTGCTCTTGCACAGCAAGATGCACAGTCCAAAATACTTCAGTTGTATTACTCTGCTCGTACGCAAAGTGTTAGCGTTGCGAACGGCGTTGTTCACACACTCGTCTGCGTACTTTTGCGTACGACTGGATTTTCCGCCGCGCACGGCTATAACGGTCGCAGATTTAGTTTTGCATGTTTCAATGTCTATCCCTAAAATATCCCTAATTCCTAAAATGGTAATTTCTCGGCAGATATTCTGGCGTGTTTGTTGCTGTGTAGCGGAATCGAGGTGAAAGATGTCGGTAGCTGCGGAAGTTCTGTCAGCTTCTCTTCAGATGATTCTGACATCTGTCCCGGCATCTGTCACGTGACGGGATGCGAGTGTTGCACCTTCCAGCGATCCAGCCTGGCTGCAGGAGCCCAGAGCTGAGGCTTTGTGTCTGATCTCAGTTTGGGGTAAACGGATGTGAAGAGTCTTGTCCCACAGGAAATGACACAATATTCACCAACACTTGGCAACAGTCTCAGAGACGTCAGTTCTACTTTTACCTGAGGTGATTTGTGCTGGGTGTGTTAGAGGAGGGAAAAGAGGCCGGGACTTTTAGTCTGTGATAGATTTGGACGGGACCCAAAAACCCCCCCCACCCACCCCACCCCCCCTACCCCCCATCTGACCAGGGCTTTAGACTCTACATTCCTCCAGGTATCAGTATTGATTGTAATGCATCAAAATGAGAATTCATGTTTATGGGCATTTGTAGTGAGGAAATTAACTGAGCATGACTTGACTCTATTTCGAAGACTGCATGTACCAGTGTTACATAAAACAAATTTAGTCTGTTGCTCATGAAATATGCTTTACAATGAAACATGTACAAAAAAAAAACATTGTTTAAGAGCCAGTATCAAAACTGAAGCAGTACCATCCTAGTATGCAGACTTATAAAATTGTAAAACTGCTAATCATTTGACTTCAGATGATTGAAAATTCCATTTGCAAAAACTAAACCACACTGAAAACGACTGGTGAGTTAGGAACGAGCAGACAGTCTGCATAACATCTCATGGTGAAGAGATGGATGAGAGGGAAACATTTGTTCCTGCTGTTGTTGATTGGCTGGGAGAAAAGGGCAGCACTCCTTTGTGTTCATTTTCAACATATGTTAATAACACACTATGTCAATACATGCTGTTATCAATATATACTGAGCTGAAAAATAACACCTATCTGTGTTGTAGCAAAGCAGACGCATGGATTTGTTTGAAATGAAACAGCTTTTAAGAGCGTGGGAAATTCCAAAATGAATTGAATGTAAGGAAGAAGATATTATGCATAAATCATTCTGGTGAAGAGTCAAATGAAAGGTAATACTATCTACTACTAAGAGATATCAGTCACTGACAAAAGTGATGACTGATGGCAAAAAAAAAAAAACATTAAGCAAACTGTTGCTTTTTCAAAGGACAGTAGGCAAATATACAAAAATATATTTCTATATTCTGACAAAGCCATTTGGATTTGGAGATCCAGACATTATGTGCTCTCCTAACTTTAAGTTTCTATGTAAAAACAACAGAAAGGTCTCATGTAAATCTTTTTATGACACTTTCTATAGTTTTCTAAAATGTCTCAGATAAAAATAGTTAATGTTTTTATTGGTGCTGAGAGCCTACATCGCAATAAATAAAATCAATTATATCCTTATTAAAATGAATTTTTATGAAGGCAACAATACTAATGAATATTTGGTTACTGAACTAAACTGTATTGCATTGTGTGAGAGTTAAGTAATATCTTGCAAAACAAACACCAGAGTGATTTTTCATTATGGACGAAGTGATAACAAGTAACCACGTTTTTCAGAAAAAAAGATGAATAAATTATCACCTTAAGCCATGCAAGAATAGGGATTTTTCCAACTGTGTGAAGCATAACAGATCAAAAGTTATGTCTTTAAAGCTCCCTGTTTAAATGACAAACACATAAAAAGATATATTAGTTGGTAAAAAAAAAAAGAAAAAAAAAAGAGGAGAGCCTTACCTGCTCTATTTGAAGAGGATCCTTGACATTTTGGTGAGGTAATTCTACATTTGGATCATTCCCAGTAGACAATAAAACCCTAAGACTGAGGTTTAAGATGGCTTTCTTTGCTGAAAAATTAGCATCTTATGGCAATATGTTAAGATTAAAGGCAGAAAATATAAAATATATATAATATATAAACATAGGAGAAGAGTATAATATGAAAAATACAGGAAAAAGTCGCCTTATTACTTCAAAAACACAAAGTAGAGAAACAGCCTCATAAAGCCACAGCTCTGCACTGTGGGATTCGCGGTGCGGTTTAAAATACTGTGGAGAGAAGTATGGGGGGTGATTAATGCCACGGATAATAAGGAGGAGGAGAAGGAGGTGTATGGGGTGATTAATGCCAAAGACAAAGAGGTGAAGGAGACAGAGGAGTAGCTTCATCTGTGGCTGTGATTCATGCTGCGCTCCAGCTGGAAAAATGCAACGCAGCGTCCCTTGAGGTCAGATTTTCACTTAAAGGAGGGGTATCATTTGCTTTTTCAGCAATTTTATATAATTACCTGGTGTCTATAAAATACATCTGTCAAGTTTTTTTCAGTAAAAATCGTTTAGTTATACCTTTAGCTATTCACTTCCCAGTGTTTGTTTCCCACCTACAAGAAAACAGGTCGTTTTACATAAGCAGCTTCTTATGCTAATGAGTTACTGCTCTGATTGGCTGGCCATTCTAGAAGGCCCGCCCTCCTCTTAGTGCTGATTGGTCAATTTCAGACAGTCCAGCGTCTACATAGACACTGGAGCAAAATCTGACTGGCTTGTACAAGGGGGCGTGTTTTATAGTTGGTGACTGGGGGGAAACGGCATAGTAATATGATTCAATTTTATTACTGTGATTACTTCACACCTCCAAGAACCAAAATCACCAGAAATACTAAGAATTGTCACATCCTAGGATACCAAGTTTTCTCAACCCGAGATTGTTGGCAAGCAGTTATCTGACGCACGTCAACATGGCAGCATACACTGTAAATGCTCTACATCACTGCTTTAAACCTGTCAATAATCTTCAAAATACACTTAAGCTTGAGCATCTCAAACTGTGCCTCAAACAATCCAAACGTCTAAAGTTACCTCGGGTACATCGGATGAAAAGTAACAAGAACATCTAAAAGTAGAGCAACAACACATCAACTGGCATCTGCTGCCCAGTTGATGGTTTTTGCCAATGTTTCTGGACAATACACCTGTTCACCAATACAGGAGAAAAAAATGGCAAAAAGAATTGTAGAATTTTTTTTTTTTTTGTGACCAAGTTTTTTTTATTTTTCCCAATGTGAGGGATGCAGGTACCTTAACAATGACATTAATTATATATAAAAATAATAATAATAATAATAATAATAATAAAAAATAATAATAATAATAATAAAAAATAACAAAAATAAATTATAACAATAATAACAGTAATAATAATAATATAAATATACATATATGCACACACGTACATACATACACACATGCATATATAAAAAACATACATATATATAATAATAGTAGTAACAATATAAAATGAAATACTTTCATATATATACATATATACATATACACACACATACACATATATACACATATACACACATACACCCACACTCACACACACACACACCTACATTTTGTTTTGGTTTTGCATGGATCTGGCTGTTTGAAGGGGAGAGAACAAAATAAATAAATAAATAAATACAATTCTAAACAATTTTTCTCTTCTCCCTTCCTCTTCCCTTTAAGTTGATATATATTTAACTAAACTCCATGCTCAAAAATTGTAGAAATTTTATATCAAAATGAACAGAGTGTCTCTTTCTGGTAAACAGCACATTTCTGTTGATGACTCATCCTGCACTCGGGGGCGGAGACAAAGATTTCATCCAATCAAATTTTTATATCAATTTGGAATTATTCCCCCCACCCCCCACTATTTATTTTATTTTTTTTGCTTTATTGCAGCTCAGTTCAGCTGCAACATGGACAAACGAGTGTTTCTGCTTCACTATTCATCCACAGCTGAGTGTAGACAGCTGTAGGTGTTTGATCTGAACCGCCCACTTCCTCCATCTCATTAATATTCAAATAAGCCCCTGCTGCTGCTGCTCCCCCCCCCCCAACTTTCTGTTTCATTCGGAAATACGACAATACACGTAATGAAATCAAGCTCTCCATGACACTTCATGGAGTCTTTAACTTTGCACATGAACACTTTTTTCACCATGTCACATAATAAATCAAGACATGTTTGCGCTGATCTCATATTGAGTGTCCTTTGAGGCTGTTTGGCCCTGCCAGTTGTTTACCTTTAGATGACCTTAAATTTATCATAAATGGTTAAACATATACATTTGAAATGCAAAGTTGCCCTTACAGTTGCTAATGTTAACTAGCCAGCTAACATAACATTAACTCTTGCATGGGGAAAGAAACCAGCCACACAAACATCACCTTATTGCAAACGTCCATGATTCCTCCCTGGTTTTTCCTCCCTGGTTTTTCCTCCCTGGACCACTGGAACACACAGAAGATGTATTTACAGCCAGCTGGGAATTTCTGACTTCGAATGGAATGCAATTTAATGCCAAAGAGAAGAGGAAGTGACAGAGCATGTGTCAACTCATCCTATGTGGCCTATAATCTTATGCAATTATGGGCAGTAAACACTTCTATTTGCTGTCTTCTCTGTTTATATGTATTTAATAATGTTTCACTTAAAGATGGTTTTCATTAAAGAATGTAAAAGCCTCCTTACTGCTCGTGATTTGTTGGCACTGTTTATTATTTCTCATGCACAATTGGGCTATTGGCATTTCTCTTAATTACTGGCATGGCACAAATAATTCAATAATTTAAAAGAACGCACAATTTCTTTGAGAATAACAGTAAGGTCACTCACAGCTCACTATCATACAGTCTGATGTATTTCCCCTCTCACAGTGGGACGGTGTTAGCGAGCTAGCAGCTTAGTTTCCACGACACTGTCGCGTCTCCTCCTCCTCTCGCTTCTCTGTGGCATTCATCACCCCCCATACGGGACTGCAGGGAGGGAGCCAATCAGCTTGAGATGGCGCTGCTAGGCAACAAACTGGTTTTCTGAATCAAACCTTATGGAAATGAAAGAGCTGCTCCACTTTCCCGGCACATCCCTGTTCCCAGAGCGCCACCATGTGTCCCGCAGCTCGTCACATGATGCAGCGCTGAGGGGAAACTGTGCTTGTATTTTCAAATCATGTTTTACTTAGCTACAGGCAAACTAATTTTTTATTTTTTTTTAACATTGAGTCAACATATGAATGGGCTTGTACACAGTTACACTCCTGTGTATCAGTTTTAGAATATAGTAATCAATCTTGTAATTCAAAGAGGAGTACTGCTCCATTTAAGAATTCATATATACAGTATACAGTATATTCCTATAGTCTAGGACAGTCCAGTGTTTTAGTGAATATGATCAACTCACCCAAAGTCAGTCACACACACACACACACACACACAAGTAAACAAAGTGAAATAAAATTGGGAAAAAAGGCAGACTCTACTAATAAACGTTTGTTCCCAGTACTGCAAGTGCTGCTGGAGTCTATTCTTTTCCAGTGTTAGCTGCCCATTCCCTTCACCTTATCTTTTATCCTTTTTTCCTAATATTCCAAACAAGGCAGACTCTACATCACATGTAGGACAGACAGTATGACTGTATTGTCAAGGTAGAAATCATACGTTATTATGTAAATTTCCATTCAGTATTCTCCTGTTCCTCTAACAAGGTCTGAGAATGGACTCCACATTTTCAAGAAGACAACAGTAAACATGTTCCCCCCCAATCAGAAACAAGTAATATGTCTTCAGCTGTAACTGCAGTTCCCTCTTGGTGTCACGGTGAGGTGTGGTGAGGACCCAAATGCAGGACAGCGAGGCAGGTAGTGATCAAACCCCAAGACTGGGTGTTTAATATAACGGGTGCAGGAAACAACAGGTAAACAGAGACGGGAGCACTTAACTGACACGTAACAGAAAATAATGAACCGACAAAGACTGACTGGGGAACAAGACTAATATACACATGGGGAGGTGATTACAAGTCAGACACAGCTGGGGCAGACAGGTACACATAGAACTAAAAGAACCAGACAGGGAAACAATACACAAAGAAATACAAAACCTAGACAATGAACAAAGGGACTGAAAGTCACAACCGTGACACTTGGGCCAGTCAGTGTCCTTTTGAATGCAGGAATGCAGCAGTGAGACGCTTCATTCCCCCAAGTTTGTTCAACATCCCACAAGTAAACAACTGTTGTAGCGCCCCCATCAGGCCACTCAGTAAAACTTGGAAAATGCCAGAATGGAGCAATGAGGCACATCATTCCCCAAAGTTTTGTCAAAATATGAACAGCGGTGTCTGAGATATTCTACGTGATGAACAGACGGACCGGGCCGATCCATAGTCCCTCCCCCCTGATTTCATTGTGGGGAACAAAACCAGATCCTGTCGTCCTGAAACGTTAAATATCACCTGCTCATACCTGGCTGTCTTTGACATAAGCTCCACCTAATTTCACTGTGTGGTTTGTGTCATCTGAAGTCACATGACATAAAGATTACAACTAATGATTCTTCATTCAAAATGAAAATTAATGTGAAACGTTTTCATGCGATATCTAACATTTGAAAGAAAGTGACTCATACTCACACAAAATGAGCACAAATTTATCACAACGTTAAAACTAAAATTACAGTCATTTTTGGATGATGGGTAACTGAAGTGCTTGGTTGACAGAATGAGCTTTACAGGCTGGAGATACTGAAGGATGAACCTCAGCTAATGACTTTTTCTTCTTCCAAAATGAACATACTGTATCTCAAATTGGAAGTGAACTCCTCCTCTGTCCCTCGTTCTCAGGAGTCAGGCAGTGAACTCGAGGGTGATACAGATTCCCAGAAAGGAGCTTCAGGCTAAAAATATCTCCGCTGCTAATTTACAGAAGTCCAGGTTTTTTTTTTCTTTCAGGTTTCTGGATCCTGGCTTCACTTCCCAGCCTGCTGACCGCTGAGGACAAAAACCTGAAGATCGCTGCACATTTCCAACGGCAATTACAGGAGCAGCCAGACAGCGTGCTGTCAGCCGGACGCCTCGCTGCTGTCCCACTTCTCATTATTCATCCATATATAGCTGAGGGAAGAACTGGGAGCCTTCAGCCGGTCAGGTCTGTTGAGCTGGGACTGTACGGTCCATAATAATCAGCATAATAATCAGCAACTGAATTGAGGTCACTGAAGTGGAAGTTGTGCACTGGGAAAATTAATTTCATCTTATCCTCATCAATTCCTCTTGTAATCAGTTTTTTTCCCAGACTTTCCCAGACTCTTTTTATGGAAGCGCAGGCTGACATCTGAAAACACTAACAACCCAAAGTTTGGCGGTCTGTGCTGAGGTTTGTTGTGTTGTGTGTGTCAGAGACTTTTGTAGCAGGAGATGATTTCCATCGATGCCGCTGCAATTCCTACTTGTTGCCAGAGGAGGAACTCGAGGAACTCAAACTAACGGAGGTGTGGAGAACTTCTCGTCAGGAGATGTTGGATAAGGAGAGCTTGTGGAGTCAGAGGAAAAGTTTTTAAATATTTGAATTTTGGAGAAAATACACAATGACTGAACTCAAAGTGAACTGACATTAACCCTGCTGAGAGACTCTGGACAGTTTAGTTTCATGTTATCTTATTTTGCAGTAAATCATAGAAGCAAAGATAGAAAATGAAATTACCATTTGTGTCCCGGGGGAAAAATGGGGGTCCGTGGCTCTAATGAGTTTTTATTTGGGGAACCGTCATATGAAAACGTTTGAGGAACCCTGAACACAGTCAACAAACTACAAACCTGTCTGTTTGCAAGGTAAAAGTGATATTCACTCATTTCTCTGACAAAGGTAGGTGACGGAGGAATACACTGGCCATACACAGGTAAACAGTAAGTCAAGGTCAAAGGTCATGATGAGGGTTTGGCTTTTATCCCAACAAAAATCATATCCATAAATGCTATTAAATGATATAGTCTGCTTCTGTACCAGCCATACTTTTGCCGGGACAGGAGATAAACTTTAAGACATTTTTCTCAGTGACTGCACTGCTCTTTGGCTCTGAAGGACAGGATGATGATCAACAAAACAGTGTTCAGCGTCATTTACAGCAATGGACAGCAAAGTCACATTTAAATTCAAACACATCACCAACAATGAAATACCTGTGACGGTCACTTCAAGTAAAATGAACAAAAATGAGCAACATTCATCTGATTTTTGGATCATAACTGAATGCCATGATCATAACACTGATCATAACAAAATGCCATGACAGGACACAGATACTTGCTTTGTTTGTTTGTGGTTGACAATGCAAGACTCAATGTCTGATTTCTCCTCTTTATTCTGCCGCTGCGGCACAAAATAGCGCTGTGCCACTGGGTTTCTGAAATAAACAATAGCCAATAGAGAACTACTTTTGTTGTCTTGTCCAGTTTTTACATTTTTTTCCGTCCAAGCCTACCTGGATGCGCAACACGCCGTACTTGCAACGTTAAACTCGTCGAAAGTACGAGCATGCGAGAAGCACCTGAACGCGGCATCATTCAACTGACAGCCCAGCCTCCGTTGTTGTGTTGTCGTCACCAGGCCGGGGTCCAATCAGCGGAGTAGCCGCCGCGGCAGTCCCCGCCCACCAGCCGAACCGCCATTTTGAAAGCTCAAACAAAAAGCAAACAGACGCAGTTCTCTGGTTCATAACAAGGTAAAGTTTTATTAGCTCACTAGATAATGCCAGATAGTGACAGTTTGGATATTTGATTACATTTACCCGGAATATGTTTCTGACAGACAGCGTCAGGCCGTAAATCAGACTGATCGCCGTTTCCCTCAACGTTACTGCACTGCTGTAAGTTGTTGTTGTCACAGCAAGCTGGCTAAGGTTAGCAGGCAGTTAGCTGCATGGACTAGTTTATTAGCTAACGTTAGGTTGTCAGTTTTAATTCAAATGCAAAATAGTTAACAACAACTAATCAGTCAAACCGTAGTTTACACCAAGGTGTCACAGGAGTGGGTGTTGTGTCTTATCTGGGCCCAGTAGCTGGCTAACTTAACACGCAAGTTAGCTAACATGTTTGAAATGCCTACAGCGCGCCAATCCACACTGACGTCGCTCGGTGGAGAAGAAGATAAGCGACAGCATCAAGCTGGACAGTATGAAGGGACACTGAGGACACATTTAAATAAATAACCAAATAGTTCCTCTGATGCTTAGCATTAGCTGAGCCTACATGCAAAATCTGCCGCTCGTATTTCATTCCTGGACCTAAACAGATTTAAGGTTAATTGAAGGTTCCCTCTGTTTCCTCTCAACACACCTTAGACCTGATCCTGTAGCTGTTGCACACAAACTGTATCTGTCCCGATACCAGCCAAACTTCATTCAGAAGTCGGGCAGTTTTTATCGGCAATTAAAGGTACATAACATACCTGACAGAACCTGAGTTAACACGTCAACGAATCTTTAGAAGCCACTCTACTATTCAGAATACATACAAGTTAATACACCAAGCAGCACTTCAATACAATTTCATTTCCATATAATTTACCAGAAGACCTGAACAGTTCATAAAAGGTCTTAAGTTATGTCCTGCTAGGTATGTTTGCAAGGCAAGATTAATCTTCCAGGTTTTTGAATGGACTTCGGCTCGTCTTTCTCTCCACACAGGAGTGAACGGCACAGGTCAGGACTAAGTGATGGTGTAATTAAACTGATGCATGTGTGTTCATCTTTCCCCTGACAGGATAAGTTGACACAGACAGACCCCGGCGGTGCAGATATGAGTGAGCTGGCGGAGGAACCGATGGAAAGCTCTGCGGTGTCAGAGGAAGATGTGGAGGAACCAAAGAAGGAGGCGGAGGAAGAGCGGCCCAGTCCCAAGAAAAGCCGCACCAGAGGGCCGGGTAAACACAAACTCATCCCAACACACATGATTACACATTTTATGTAGCTGTAGTTCTGCCCTCTTCACTCATACTGTGATGTTTGTTGTTGTGAAGAATGATGTTCAGCTACAGAGTGACATGGTCTACACTACGAAACCAAACCCCTTAATTTGATCCCTGAATTGTCCTTAATTTCTCCATTACATAAACATTAATTATCCATTATAAATGACATGGCAAGTAAGGTTAGTATCATGAGTTTTTACAGGATTTATTCATAGGTTGATTCATGGAGACACCAGTAATTAAGGGATTTTTTTATGCCTTTTATGCAGGTTTACAGGTTATTAATGAGTTGTTAATGGAAAGTTCCTGTCTCCCTGAATTTTACATTAAATTGCAAAGTAAGGAGTAAAAACTTAATGGGTGTTTAAGGAGGTTTTGATGGGGTCTCCTCCGTTAATAACTCCTTTAATTGATTTTAAGGTTTTTGCATGAATTAAGGGGTGAATTAATGTAAATGTAAGGTTATTTTAAGGGATTACTGGTTTGTAGAGCTAGTTGAGTCATACTGCCCAGCCGCTCTCAGCAGACATCATGCTGAACACCCACTAAAACCTTCATATCCAGTGAAGATATTAAGCTCTCAGTCTGTTTTTGACTTTCTTTCTGTCATATGTATTTCCTCGCTGCAGCTGTAGGTGAAATCCTCGAGGGAAAGCGAACAAAGAAAATAATCGAGCGGCTCGATTTCCAGATGCCGAAGCCAAAGGAGAAGCTAAAGATCGAAGACGGTAAGATGTCTGACACCCTGAAGAAACATGTTGGTGGTGTGAAATAAATCATTTGTGTGGAGAGAGAGAGTGTGCAACCTTCATATTTTTATTTACTAAGATCTTTGATTATGACAAACTCTGGTAGTTAGTGGTTAGTGATATAAGTCTATATTTAGAAGGTCACAAGATTGCTGGACATGATGCATTTTAGGGCTGAACAATTAATGGGAAAAAACTGAATATTGCACTATGAACTACTTCAATTTCCAAATCGCATGAGGCTGCACATATTTTATCAGAGTGGTGGAGCTCAGAATGGATCCTAAAGGTGATGTTCTGACCCATACATTCAATTCCACATTATTTAAAAACATTTGTTTTCAAACACTGCAAATCTTAAGCAACAGTAAAAGAAAGAAACATCTAAAATAGAAATAGAGAAATGTCTCTGTATACTGTATTTTGTTTTCTGTAAATTATTGAATTTATTTATCCTTTATTTAACCAGGAAAATCACATGGAGGTTTACATCTCTTTCGGCCAAGACGGCAGCATATATTGTTTCACCATTATAAAACATAAAAGACAACAAAACATAAGGCATGTGAAATAAAATAAAAGCCTAATACATCCCAAAAGCATGTGCACTCCGAGGACAGCAGTTCATCAATTTGGACTTTAAAATTGGTATGAAATGGTCCAGTTGTAAGTCCTTTATATCACAGTGAAATAATCACAATATAATTATTTGTCAGTATCATGCAGCTCTAATACATTTAGTTGGTTAGTGAGGAAGCCTTTGTGCATCTCTCTCCTGTGTGAATGCCTTCAGCTTGTTTCTTCTCTCCGTTCAGGTGGAGGAGATAAACTAGGAGACATTCCTCGCACCAACTACCACATTGGGAAGATGAAGCCGGCGGATCTGAAGCCTCTGCACACCATCCTGTTCGACAGGCCGGGGAAGGTAAACACACCTGGAGCCGAGCCGCCGGAGGGAAATAGATCCAGGTTTACTCTGCGGGAGTGAAGTTTAATGTCTGAGTCTCTGTCCTAAAGCTGTAAACACTAACTGAACACTTCAACCACAGTTAAATCAGACAAATAGACAGATAAATGTGGCATGTGAAATGTCTTAGACCGGGTTGCGGGTAAAAAAAAAAATCATTGAAATTTAAGGTCATAAAAAGTATTAAAATATCTTCAATCTAGTTTTTAGTGGTCTTATTTTTTCACCTTGTAATGGCAGTATACTATATTATAGTTTGTATTCTACCATGCCAAAAATATTTTAAAAATAATGCCTCGGACCTCGTGGGTCCTCGTGTCACACCAGCACAGTTAAAAAAACATATATATATTTATATAGGGAAACACTGAACCAGAACAGGGTTTGTAGTGCAAAATGCATCATATCTGCTTTGCTTAACACAACTGGAATTAATTTCCCTCAACAATTAACCTCCAGTATTGCTTTTTGTTACACCGCTCTTTTATAGTTTCACAACTTTCATCAGCTATGTTCAAAAACATCAGTTGGTTTTAACAGCTTTGCTTCTGTATTTGGGTTTTTAAATAGGTCTTAAATTCAATTCCAGGAAACATTAAAAAGGTCTTAAAAAGTCTAAAGTTTGGTTTCTGAAACCTGCAGCAGGGAAAGAGGGGTTTAAAAATCTTCATATTAAGTTGTATTATGTATTATGTGTACAGAGGGATAGATTTGTGCTCTTGTACAGATTCACAGGCTGTTGCTCCCTCTAGTGGTTCAAATCTCCCTCTGCTAGTTTGGTGTAATTGCCTCCTTGAAGTTGGTAACATCCTCTGCTGTAGTCTTTTAACAAACCCGCCACAGAACTGACAGCAACAGAGAATAAGTGACATTACACTTTAAATGTGAATATTATTCTCAAATCAATTCATGGTTCGCTCCCATGTCAGATGGCCACGATGAGGAAGAACATGCGTCTGTTCAACGGCTTTCCCTTCGAGGCGGACAGCGAATCCTACACCAAAAAGAAAGATAAACTAATCAGGTGAGTTTCTGATCACAGACCAGTTTGCTTCTTACATTTCTCTCGTTGTGGATGCAATTTTCCAGCTACCTGAATGTGAAGGAAAGACTGTTGTAGGAGGTGGAAAGGAGCGAGGAGGTGAAGATGTGAACGCAGACAAACTGAACCGCTGCAGACGGGCTGAAAGGGCAAATATCTTTCTGTTTGGATGCAGGAATTCGTCTTTTAACAACTCCAAACTGAGAGGGATCTGTAAGGTGCTGGACCTGGAGAAGAAGGGAACCCAGTCCGATCTGATCGACAGGATCCTGACGTTCCTCACCGCCCCCAAGAACAGCGGGAAGGTGAGCTGCAGCGGTTTTATTGTTTCTTAGTGGCTTGTATTTATAATTGGTTTATGGTCAGTGAAGTCACTTAAAAAATAAAGAAAGAAAGAAAGAAAAGGGAGCAATATATAGTTGATGATTATTATTTTTGTTCCTCCTGTGCCACCACAATAGCAGTAATATGTTGAGGTGAATTCATTAGCAATTCCTGATGTTCTTTAACATTCAAATATTGAGCACAAGGATGAGCGGGTTGTCCTATCATTGTAACAAATGTTTGAAAATGCATGCTCAAACATTAGTGAACAAATTAAAATTTGTGTTTACATTTTGAAATGATCTAATTGAAAATGAATTCAGTCCAAACTGACTGAATCTCAATCAGTCACTCAGAAAATTAATCGATTATAATAATTTTAGTCATTCATCAAGTAAAAATACCAAACATTTGTACGTAGTACATGATTAATGTAGTTACGGCTTCACAGATGCTAAGATTTACTGCTTTTCTCTGTTTCATATCATTATGAAATGAATACTTCGGGGGGTTTTCTTCTTTAGTCTGAACGGCAGACTAAAGAAGAAATTTGAAGAGTCACTTTTGACGCATTTGTCATTATTTCAGACATTTTGTAGACTAAATGATGAATTGATTAATTGAAAAAACAATCACTAAGGAAAATAATTGTTAGTTGCAGCCATATAAAGTATCCAAACAATATTTTACCAGTGCAACCAGCATTAGAACCAGAGAAGGAATCAGAACAGGAACGGATGTGGAACAAGACTCTTAAGCACCAGCGCTACCTAAACTCACAGAGGGAAGAATCAGCCCGTCTTTACTCATCAGTGCTGTAACTGAAATCTCTGTCCCCCGGCAGCCTCTGCTCTCAAAGAAAAAGAAGAAATCAAAGAAGAAACTGTCAGGCGACGACTCGAAGGCCAACACCAAGAAAAAGAGCAAACCGAAGCCCAGGAGCTCGTCGGCCAGCCCCAAGAAGGCCAAGACGGGGAGCAAGTCCAAAGCCATCGTCATGGACTCCAGCAGCGACGACGACGACGAAGAGGAAGACGACAAGGCGGGCGCGGCGGCGGAGGCCGAGGGCTCCGACACCGAGGAGAAACCGTCTAACAAAGACGAGGAGCAGTCTGAAGAGTCGGAGGACTCTGCAGAGGAAGAGGAGGAGGAGGAGGAGGAGGAGGAGGAAGAAGAAGAGGAGGTGAGGTTGCCACTTTCACTGTTTTACCATCAGCTAGATATTTAGAGTAGAACAAGACACCAAATGATGTTTGGTTCTCTGTAGACAGTAGGGCTGAACAATTAATAAAAAATTTATCGAAATCGCAATATGGCCTACTGCAATTTTCAAATCCTAGGAGGCGCAATATTTGTTCAAGGTGAAATGTGTGTCAAAATACCATTTTAAATTAAATACTGTCGTGCTGCAGAGATGTCCTGGCCTACACATCATATTTTACAGACTCAAGAAAACATCTTTGTTTGGTACAGATCCCCGCAAAAATCACACCATAATCATTTTAATATGTTTCTCAATGAAAATGAGAATAATGATGTAAAAATTATCATTCCCTCTAATATCGCAAATCATATCGCAATTGCAATATCAGTCAAAATAATCGCAATTAGATATTTTTTCAAAATCGTTCAGCCCTAGTAGACAGACAGGGTGTCTGCAGGTCCTGGAAAAGTACTGAACCATCTTAAAAGTTAAATGCGTAATATTTCTGCTGCCCTGAAGCATAATCTGACTAGTAAATATCAGCAGGTTCCTGGATGGTAGAGAGTGAAACAAAGTGAACAGAGATTTCTGCATTCAGAAACACAGGAGCGGGCCGAGGCTGAAGGCTCTCCTGCCACACCAAGGTCCCTTCAAAAATCTGTCAGTTTCTGCCTTGCTTATCGGCAAAAAACACACATCTGAAAATATAATTTGAGACTTTGTTACTAATTTGTAGGATGTTCTGGTAAATTCGGCATGTAGATAATCTTCCCGTTTATGTGCCGAAGTGATGTTACTTCACACAAAATAGCGACTTCTTACCGTCAATATGTTCCAAAAATCAACAGACAGCAGGAATCATAATCACAGTGTGTCCATCGAATAAAAGAAATGGTCTGACTCAGTAAAACATGACAGAAGGTTGATTTTTTTCCAGGAGGCCATGCATTCTTATATTCTGAAAGGCCTATAGTTGTTTTCATTTTCATGTTTATTATATTTGCAAAATAGTTCTTAAATGTCCTTCTAACTGCCATTAAAAATGTCTTAAAATCTGTTAAGCTGGGAAAAAAAAGTACAGAAGTACAGAATGTCAAGCATTGGCTTGATTTGCTTTTGAAGGATTTCTTTGCAAAATGAGAGATCCACCTTTTGGGGGAAAAAGTGACGCCTACTCTTAAAAATGACTGATGCCACAATTAAAAAAACATCTATGGTACTTTTTAAAGGATGGCAGGTAGCTGAAGTCCTTAGTAGATAAAATAACACTTAAGACATACCGGATCCTTAATATTTTAGAGATATTAAATGATGAGCTTTAGGTAATGTTTATTTATTTTCAAAAACTTCATCCCTTCATGCCACATACAGTAAACTGTAACATACTCCAAACCCAGCTGGACTCCCTTCACTTTGTCGTGCAAATCTTTAACCCCCAAACTTTTCTTGCCAGTCTCCCAAGTCAAAGCCAGCCAAAGGGAAAGCTGCGTCCAAGAAATCGGCTCCAGTGAAAAGGCAGCGGACACCAGCGAAGAAGACGGCTCCTCCTAAAAAGAGGGCGAAGAAGGAAGTTTCAGACCGGTCCGAGTCCGACGCTGACAGCGACAGTGAAGCCGAGGAGAAGGTGAGACACAAACATGTAGCTGACACTTTTATAGTTTTTAAAAAATATTCACATTGGCATTAAATCTGAGGGGGGAAAACTCCAGTAAGCTGTGGGTGTGTTCTGCAGTTGTATTTTTTCTGTATGCTGTAAATATATATACGTCTTCATGTATTTTCATTTGAATATTTTCTATAGTGTTTGTCTAATAACCTGTATTTGCGCTATCAAATTTTTCTCCGCTGTTCCTTATTATCTGTCACTGCAGTTTCCCCTGGGAGATCATTAAAGTTTCACCTGATCTAATCTAGTCTAAAAGGGAGAACGTGCTGGAACTGGGTTTTCTTTTTGCTCGGCCGGGAGAAGCACGGCTCCCGGCTGGTCGTGTTGTTAGTGATGTCACTGCTGCCTGCTGATCTTCTCTGTTGTTTCTCAGCCCAGAAAGAAGGCGGCGGCCAAGCGAGCGGCTCCCGCCAAACCGGCCGCCAAGACCAAGAAGGCCGACAGCAGCAGCAACAGCAAAAAAAACACGAGCACAGGTGAGGGAACGGAGTCTGAGTGAGGCTGAAGGCAGCTGATCGTAGATAATCGTATATCGTGATTTTATTTTGCCGTGATTAACTATCATCTAATTCGGCAGTATTGAAGTGTTTGTTATAAATTTCCTTCTCCTCTCTCCCTGTGTCTCTCTCCCTCTTACTCTCTCTTTCTCTTGAGAATGGAAAAATCATTTGCTTCTGTCTCTCTCTTTTCTCTACAGCTGTAAAACCAATTCATTTTTCTTTCGCTCCACTTCTTCTCTCGTCTCATGCTCTCTCTCTATCTGCCTGTTTTTCTCTCCTTGTCTCTCTTTCTCGATATACTATTTATATATATATATGTGTATATATCTCATCTCTCTGTCTCTGTCTGTCTCCCTCTCTCTCTCTCCCTCTCTCTCGCTCGCTCGCTCTCTCTCCCTCTCTCTCTCGCTCGCTCGCTCTCTCTCTCTCTCTCTCTCAGTGACAGAGGACAGTTCAGACGACGACGCTCCGCTCATCAAGATGATAAAGAAAGCTCCGACTGACGATCAGCTGAAGGAGACGGTGCAGAGTCTGCTGAAGGAGGCGAACCTGGAGGAGATGACCATGAAACAGATCTGCCAGAGGGTAGAAACACACAGCTTCTACTGACAGGACTGAGACAGTAGAGACTCACACTGCTTCTACTGACAGGACTGAGACAGTAGATACACTGCTTCTACTGACAGGACTGAGACAGTAGATACACAGCTTCTACTGACAGGACCGAGACAGTAGAGACTCACGCAGCTTCTACTGACAGGACGAGACAGTAGAGACTCACACTGCTTCTACTGACAGGACGAGACAGTAGATACACTGCTTCTACTGACAGGACCGAGACAGTAGATACACTGCTTCTACTGACAGAACGAGACAGTAGAGACTCACACTGCTTCTACTGATGAGACAGACCGTAGAGACTCACACTGCTTCTACTGACAGGACTGAGACAGTAGAGACTCACACTGCTTCTACTGACAGGACTGAGACAGTAGAGACTCACACTGCTTCTACTCATGTGACTGAGACAGTAGAGACTCACACTGCTTCTACTGACAGGACGAGACAGTAAGTTAAGTCAAGTTTATTTATTTATAAAGCCCTTTATCACAAGCATGTCTCAGAGGGCTTTACAGAGAATGTGTCTAGCTAGGTCTAACTAAACACAATCAGTGGTAAACAAAATTTTGTAGGACAGCATAATGAAAAACACAAGGTAGGAAGGAGCAGATTTAGCGAGACAAACAATCTACCTATTCTATACAGCCTAACCTACCCGGCACCCCAGCCTTAGACCCTAAATGCACACAAGGAAAAACTCCCAGGAAAAAACTTGGAAGAAACCTTGGGCGGGCTGAGGCAGATAGGGATCCCCCCCCCCCCCCCCCCCCCCCCGGGACGGCTTAGTGTGCAATAGGTGCCGGCAAAACATTGACAGAGTCATGGGCAACAATGACGACAGGAGAAAACAGAGAGAGACAAAAGAAGGGGAGGAGCATGCGGCGGTGAGGGGGGGCTGAGGCCAGCAGTAAAGGAGCGAGGGCAGCGGTCATAAATCAGCGTCCGGGAGGGAACAGCGGAAAGGAAGAGCGAGGCAGCACTGACGACGAAGAGCCAGGGCAGCACCCGTCACTGCCAGGTAGAACACTGACCTGGAGTCAGAGAGGAGGAGAGAGAGGAAGCCGCGTACACACACACAACACACCCAGACACACACACAACACACCCAGACACACAACACACCCAGACACACACAGGTAAAGAAGAAGGGGGGAAACAGCTGCAAACAGAACACACAGGGTCAGAGACACAAAAGGGGGCAGCAGCATCAGGGATGTGGGAAGGGACCGAGGCCGGCGCTAGAGTAGCTAGCGCTACAGTAGAGACTCACACTGCTTCTACTGGCAGGACTGAGACAGTAGATACACTGCTTCTACTGACAGGACTGAGACAGTAGAGACTCATACTGACAAGACTGAGACAGTAGAGACTCACACTGCTTCTACTGATGGGACCGAGACAGTAGGGACTCACACTGCTTCTACTGATGAGACTGAGACAGTAGAGACTCATACTGACAGGACCGAGACAGTAGAGACTCACTGACAAGACTAAGACAGTAGAGACTCACACTGCTTCTACTGATGAGACTGAGACAGTAGAGACTCATACTGACAGGACCGAGACAGTAGAGACTCACTGACAAGACTAAGACAGTAGAGACTCACACTGCTTCTACTGACGGGACCGAGACAGTAGAGACTCACACTGCTTCTACTGGCAGGACTGAGACAGTAGATACACTGCTTCTACTGACAGGACTGAGACAGTAGAGACTCATACTGACAAGACTGAGACAGTAGAGACTCACACTGCTTCTACTGATGGGACCGAGACAGTAGAGACTCACACTGCTTCTACTGATGAGACTGAGACAGTAGAGACTCATACTGACAGGACCGAGACAGTAGAGACTCACTGACAAGACTAAGACAGTAGAGACTCACACAGCTTCTACTGATGGGACCGAGACAGTAGAGACTCACACTGCTTCTACTGATGGGACCGAGACAGTAGAGACTCACACTGCTTCTACTGATGAGACAGAGACAGTAGAGACTCACACAGCTTCTACTGATGGGACCGAGACAGTAGAGACTCACACTGCTTCTACTGACGGGACCGAGACAGTAGAGACTCACACTGACAGTTTGTCTGACAGTTCATGAGAAGAAAAACGATTCATAATGATGTGAATCGCAGTTTAAATTGCAATATTCTGTCAGATATTTGTAATTAGATTTTTGTCCATGTCTTTCAGCTGTATTGTCTGTAGAGTTGCAGCTCACCGGCTCCCTCTGTCTTCCAGGTGTACGACACTTACCCAGACCACGACCTGACCAGCAGGAAGGACCTCATCAAACAGACCGTCAAGTCTGTGAGTGTCTGTCGCTGCACACACACACACACACTTCATAACTGTGTAGTAAACACACACTGCTAAACAAGCAAGGATAAGAGGTTTTAACTGCAGCTGATCTGCTCACTTCTCTACCTCCAGACACTGGAACTGAGGAGATTCATCTAAAACCAAGATACCTGTTCTTTTCTTGTGCTACTAAATAAGGTCAGTTTAGTAGCACAAGAAAAGAACAGGTATATATGGTACAAGTACATTTATGTGAGATAAAATCTATAAAAAGAACTCTTTTTTTTTTTTTAATCAAAGTGGAATGGAAAATCAATTAAGTTTTTGTGAAAGTGTAAAATTCCAAAAATGTAGGCCATAAACATATTCACCGCTTGTACTCACTCGGGTTGAATTGCCTCATTGGGAAAAAAAGACTTCATCCTAAGGTTATAGTTAGACATCTTTAATACATTTTTTTTTTTTAATTACTCTAATCTTACCTTTCTTGCTAGGAAGTTTTTTATACCAAAAAGTACAAGGGAGAGAATAATTTTTATAGGCATTGTGTAGCAACTCTTCAGTGTTATTAATTACCTCGATTAGCTGGGGTTATACAGCAGCTGTTAAAAGTCTTCAACCTTGACCTTTTGCACTGTTTTCCTGTGCTACTAAATTAGGTCAAAATACATTTATGACGGATAAAATGTATGCAAAGTACTATTTTTTTTCTATCAAAGTGGAATGGAAAATCAAAGTTTTTGTGAAAGTGTAATCAGAAAATGCTTTTTACATGGCAAATTCTTATTCAGACTGTTGTCTTAATCTGTTTCATATCTGATTATTAACAGTCAGTGTGGTTGCAGTTCCCACTGTTCACCAGCAGATGTCGATAAAGATCACAGGTCACTTACCGCCTCTTTAACTCTTTCCTTCCAGCTGATCACCTGAAGACTCGCTGAAGGAAGAACGACAGAAAGCTGCAGCAGAAATGACTGAAAGCTCCTTCTCATCTGTTTTGTATCATGTTTTTGTTTTTGTACATCAGTGTTACATACAGGCTTTATTATGTTGTTTATTATGTTGTTTTTTATGTTGTTGATTTTTCATGTGTAACTCATGTATCGGTTGTTGGATTAATTCTCTAGTTTTCAGCAGCTTGTTAGCGCTGCTGTCGACACCCAGAGCCTCCGTTAGGATAAAAAGATTGTTTTTTTTTTTTTATCTGAATCCAAGCCAAAGTTTTGATTGATGGAAAAAAAACAAAAAGACTTTGATTTCCAAATCAGTGGATTACATGAATTTTCTCCAACTTTCTGTTCTGTATCAAAAGCTAAAACAAGAATCTGTTATCCTGTGTGAAGGCTGTAAGTAGAATTTGTTTTTATCTTATTCTGTGAAATGTTTGTATTACAGAAGCGAGGATGCAGTCAAAGTTTTTGTTTTTTCTTTTATAAATGAGGCGCCAACAGTCTGCTTTGCTTTGCCTTGTTTGAATATTAATTTAGAAAAAGTACATTTATTCTCCCAAGGTCAACATATTACATTTAAATTCAGATGATTTATGGATTCAGACGATTTAGTGATGAAATCCTCTGCTGTTCCACTGAAGGAACAACAGCTTTCTCATCCTTCATCAGAGCTAACACACATGCGCGCACACACACACACACAGTGTTGATGTTTTGCAGGTCAAACTGATGAGGAGGTTTTTTGGGGTTTTTTGGAAGAATTTCTCTCTTCATGTCTCTCCAGTTAAAACACTGTTTGCCAAATCTGTTCCCTTTGCTTTTGATTCATGAGTCTTTGTTTTTATTTCTGTATGTAAATTTGTACATATGTTTTTGATTAGGTGAAGCTATTTTTGATTAACGCCCATTTCAGCTCATGGTTTCGTCTCATTACTGACAACAGAAGGATTTTCATGTTGGTTTTTTTCGGTCGGATCGCTCCGTAAACAGCTGGATCTTTTTGAAACAAAGAAACACTTCAACTGAATTGTGCTGAATCATTTGCTTACAGATTAAAATTTACCTTTTGAACAAAATAGTGGTTTGACATTTGTGATGCAAAAAAATCTACATGATAGTCTTGCTGTGCATGCTGGGAAATTCTGTAAAACTATGGAGAATACATTTTTAGACTTAGACAAAATGACAGAAATATTGTTGAATCTGGATTCTCATACAGTTTCACATTTTGAATAGTTCTTCTCACGTGTTCTGCTGTATGAGTTCTGACTGAAACACTGCGTGAATTAGTTCAGGTTTGCCAGCGGCCTTTTTGATTCTCTCTGAGGGTTTTTTAGGGTTTCTTTTGAGGTCTGGAATAGGATTGAAAATTAATTGATTATTAAATAGAATTATTTCTGAGGTTATGATTGAGACGTTTGGGGATTATAAAAAAAACATCCAGAAAAGTACAACTAAATATTCACTCCTGATCCACAAATGACGTCACATTTTACGAGGCTGTTGATGTTTCTGGTTGTGAGGAATAATCCTAAATTGTAGTGATGTGACCTTTGACCTAATATGCATATTAGTGTATTGGTTAATTATTAGTCATTACAAACCACGTAGCACCTTATTCTGCACTATTGTATTCTGCAAGTATATGGCAATGATTATGTGTTTTTCCTCAACAGCCTCCTAATCAGTGTTTACAGCAGTCGGTGAAGAAGTTGTTGAACATGAATTGGGCTCTTAGTCTGCTTTACTCAGATTGGGGCTCATAAATTTCCAGTCTCATATTATTGTGGGAAATTATTTAACTATTGGGGGGAAAGCCATAGTTAATAATTAAACTGTGTTCCTTAATCCAGGATCAGCCTGATCCTCCTAATTCTGAGTCAGTTTGTTACTTATCAGACTGGATCCTTGTGATGCTTTGATCAAACCAGATCCAGAGTCCAGACTCTCTCCCGCCACCTGGTGGACAGGTGATGTTACAACATGTTGGGTCGAAGAGAAATGAGAGAAAAACACGAAAAATGTAAACACTTAGACTTAGGACACTAGAAATTGTGAGTTTTTTCTCAGTCTATTACCCCACTTCCCCCTATTGTATTATAAAAAATTTTTTAAAAATCACCTACCCCTTACCTACCTACCTACCTACCTTATCACCGCCCCAATAGCCTACGGCGTTGTACTTTACTACATGTTGTTTTAAACCCAGTCTGCAAATCAAATTGCCCTCGGGACAATAAAATTGCAGTTTATCAGATTTCCACTTATAAATAAATGCACTTTGATCAGAGACTAAAGCCAAAACAGATTTCCTGTGTAAAGGAGTCAAAGTCTAAAGTGTGAAGTTTATTAATTGCGCCACTTGTTTCTCCAGATCAGATCGACGCATTTCTGAACGGAACATGGGAGGTGAAAATTCAAGCCAAAACAGGTAAACGACTGTAAATCAGATTACTGGAACTTTACTGAGAGAAACTAACAGGTGCAAACTGAAGTGTTGTGAGAGAGGTTTGGTTCTTTCAGAGAGAAAACAGTCCAGACTGCAGGAACCCGACATGGTTCTCTCATTTGAAAAAATCATAGAAATAAATAGGATGTCTGTTCAAGTTTTGATTTTGTAATTTCCACCGACTTCCAGCTGAGTTTACGATTGATTTTCAGATTTTATTTTAGAATTGAAAGCTTTAAATGTCTTGGCGTGAAACCTGTTAACGTCCTTGTGTTGAAACGTATAACCGTGGATCTACACACCAAACCCAGGAGTTACACTGGGATAATTTAATTAAATTGTCTCAACAAACTTTATATTTCGCTGTGTAATGGTTTTCTTTCTTTCTGCTGATACTAACAACATCGATGATAGGCCTATACTCGTATTGTGTTTTTTGAGTAATTATCACATTCATAAATCTGAATTATTTAAGCTCTTAATTGAAATTAAATATTATGTATCATCAAATCTAACTGGCTTGTAAACTGCTGCACGAGCTGCATCAAGCCAGAGACAGTCAGGCATTTTTGGATAAAAGTGATAATGAAGTATTGCTGTGTGCAGAACAACAGAAACATCAGAATACTGAGTGGAATCATTACATTAAATATGGACTGAAAGTTAAATAGATGCAATAAAAGATCAGATTATGTTGTAATTCAATTTCATGTCCTAGAGAGCTGAAATTTTCAGGACATGTCGGCTGAAGTCCTATCCTTAATCCTGCCATTCACCCAACAAGTGCTTGGTCTGGTGCTTAGCGCCTAGTGTCTACAAAAATAAAATACAAACAAATGCAAAAATAACAAATAATAATAATGAAATAATCAAACTAATGAAATAGCTCCTACAAATGTATTAGAAAGATATTAGATATGTATTAAAAATATTTGCACCATCTCAACACAGAATACCCATAAAACAATCAATCAATTAGCTGCAAGTAACACTGTACCTAAACAAAATATCAAAGGGAAATCAAGAGAAAAGTGCTAATTTTAAGTGCATTTCAGAACATACACACACACACACACATCAAGATGTTTCACTCTTAGTTCATACGTAATGATTGATAAAAGTTTAATCATAAAATAAATGCAGGTTATAACAAACTGAACACATTGGACACGTGCTGTATCAAATTATTTTAGCTCAGGCTTTGTCCGTTTCATGAACGTGGATTAAGATTTGATTAGTCGATCCCGCATTTAATTATCTGGAATAACTGCGTGCACCCGCTCTGCTACAAAGGGGAGCTGCAGGCTGTCACACCCCAAAAACAGGATCACACTCCTTATGGACACGAGGCGAGGCGAGGATACCCTTGCAGGATGGCGTAATATATTGAAATTGACCAAAGCAGCACCTTTTTTTAATTCTCATAATGTAACATTTATATTGCTTTCATTTATTTATTTATTTATTTTTGTGGTTTTAGATTACCAAATGACATTTTTTTAATGCATTTCTTACCGTCAACAAATCCTATGAAAATAACAAAATCAACAATGCGTTTGCTCTCCTCCCGTTACTTTCTGACTTCCCACGTTCCGTTTTTAGCCTTCAACACGGAAGTCATTGGCTCCAATTGGAAGCTAAAAACCTTTAAATACAGCTCACAAAGACATAGTTTACATTTTAAAAATCTCTAACTGTTACCATGAAAAGTCAGACTGTTGTAGTTATTACCAAATCAAATTCAAATGGGAACAAATTCTTCATTACGCCGGGGACTATTTTCTGTGCTACGGAACTACTTTCCTGAGATGGAAAACGTGTTTACGGTCGGCTTATTAAGTCGTTTGAGGAAAAAGTCGTCCGGCCCGGTGCATCGTGATGATGAAATATGCTGCAGAGCAGCAGCATGGCTCTGTGACGGGTTTTTAATAAAGCAATAAGCCCCGCGAGGCCGTGGTTTACAGTGATTTTAGAACACCTAAGGGGGTGTTAGGCACTCCGCTCCGCGTTGTGCTATTTTCATAGGATTTGTTGACAGTAAGAAATGCATTAAAAAACACCGGCGTTATCCTTTAACTCGCTTTGTGAAATGGAAAATCCTGGGCTTATCCCAAATTGTCAACAAACTTATCCGGCTAACTCAGTGAGCCACGTACATGAACCGGACCGTGTTTGACATCATCTGTCAGTGGTAAACTACCTGATTGGTATCACTTGTTTTAATTTTAACCAGAAACCCTGTATATGTAAACACATCCATACACAATGTATAAAACTACCAACCTCTGTACTGCACTTAATACACATATCTGGATACACTGCATATTTTATAAAGTAATTGATCAATTGGTGAAATTTCCCAAGTAAATTTGCGCCCAATTTGATTTTGAATAATTTATATTTAAACTGAAGTTGGTCAAATGACATCATTCTCTTCAAGATAGTAATACCTAATTTTTCCCATAAAGAAAACCCATTATCAGCAATGTTCAACTCTGCCTGCGTTCACACTGAGCGACTCAGCTGATACGACATGGAGAACATAGCTAGCTAGCAAGCGATAATTAGGTAGCAATCATTCAAAATAAACAGAAAAAATCAAACAACATGGGCTGTATGGGACGCTCTTCTCTTCACTTTTGTATTTTTACATAAAGATAAAGTGTCAGGGGAAAAGCTCTGTTCTGTCATTTAGTTGTTCCTCCCTTTACTGTTACATTAGAGACGAGGAGAGCATTGTCTTCATCAAGCAGAGGTAGCAGTGTGGAGACCAAGGAGAGACGATGGGAAGGGAATAAACACTGGTCACTGCTCAACAGTACAACTGTTCATCAAAACAGACATTCATCAGGAATTTGACCTTTTGCACTGTTTTCCTGTGCTACTAAATTAGGTCAAAATACATTTATGACGGATAAAATGTATGCAAAGTACTATTTTTTTTCTATCAAAGTGGAATGGAAAATCAAAGTTTTTGTGAAAGTGTAATCAGAAAATGCTTTTTACATGGCAAATTCTTATTCAGACTGTTGTCTTAATCTGTTTCATATCTGATTATTAACAGTCAGTGTGGTTGCAGTTCCCACTGTTCACCAGCAGATGTCGATAAAGATCACAGGTCACTTACCGCCTCTTTAACTCTTTCCTTCCAGCTGATCACCTGAAGACTCGCTGAAGGAAGAACGACAGAAAGCTGCAGCAGAAATGACTGAAAGCTCCTTCTCATCTGTTTTGTATCATGTTTTTGTTTTTGTACATCAGTGTTACATACAGGCTTTATTATGTTGTTTATTATGTTGTTTTTTATGTTGTTGATTTTTCATGTGTAACTCATGTATCGGTTGTTGGATTAATTCTCTAGTTTTCAGCAGCTTGTTAGCGCTGCTGTCGACACCCAGAGCCTCCGTTAGGATAAAAAGATTGTTTTTTTTTTTTTATCTGAATCCAAGCCAAAGTTTTGATTGATGGAAAAAAAACAAAAAGACTTTGATTTCCAAATCAGTGGATTACATGAATTTTCTCCAACTTTCTGTTCTGTATCAAAAGCTAAAACAAGAATCTGTTATCCTGTGTGAAGGCTGTAAGTAGAATTTGTTTTTATCTTATTCTGTGAAATGTTTGTATTACAGAAGCGAGGATGCAGTCAAAGTTTTTGTTTTTTCTTTTATAAATGAGGCGCCAACAGTCTGCTTTGCTTTGCCTTGTTTGAATATTAATTTAGAAAAAGTACATTTATTCTCCCAAGGTCAACATATTACATTTAAATTCAGATGATTTATGGATTCAGACGATTTAGTGATGAAATCCTCTGCTGTTCCACTGAAGGAACAACAGCTTTCTCATCCTTCATCAGAGCTAACACACATGCGCGCACACACACACACACAGTGTTGATGTTTTGCAGGTCAAACTGATGAGGAGGTTTTTTGGGGTTTTTTGGAAGAATTTCTCTCTTCATGTCTCTCCAGTTAAAACACTGTTTGCCAAATCTGTTCCCTTTGCTTTTGATTCATGAGTCTTTGTTTTTATTTCTGTATGTAAATTTGTACATATGTTTTTGATTAGGTGAAGCTATTTTTGATTAACGCCCATTTCAGCTCATGGTTTCGTCTCATTACTGACAACAGAAGGATTTTCATGTTGGTTTTTTTCGGTCGGATCGCTCCGTAAACAGCTGGATCTTTTTGAAACAAAGAAACACTTCAACTGAATTGTGCTGAATCATTTGCTTACAGATTAAAATTTACCTTTTGAACAAAATAGTGGTTTGACATTTGTGATGCAAAAAAATCTACATGATAGTCTTGCTGTGCATGCTGGGAAATTCTGTAAAACTATGGAGAATACATTTTTAGACTTAGACAAAATGACAGAAATATTGTTGAATCTGGATTCTCATACAGTTTCACATTTTGAATAGTTCTTCTCACGTGTTCTGCTGTATGAGTTCTGACTGAAACACTGCGTGAATTAGTTCAGGTTTGCCAGCGGCCTTTTTGATTCTCTCTGAGGGTTTTTTAGGGTTTCTTTTGAGGTCTGGAATAGGATTGAAAATTAATTGATTATTAAATAGAATTATTTCTGAGGTTATGATTGAGACGTTTGGGGATTATAAAAAAAACATCCAGAAAAGTACAACTAAATATTCACTCCTGATCCACAAATGACGTCACATTTTACGAGGCTGTTGATGTTTCTGGTTGTGAGGAATAATCCTAAATTGTAGTGATGTGACCTTTGACCTAATATGCATATTAGTGTATTGGTTAATTATTAGTCATTACAAACCACGTAGCACCTTATTCTGCACTATTGTATTCTGCAAGTATATGGCAATGATTATGTGTTTTTCCTCAACAGCCTCCTAATCAGTGTTTACAGCAGTCGGTGAAGAAGTTGTTGAACATGAATTGGGCTCTTAGTCTGCTTTACTCAGATTGGGGCTCATAAATTTCCAGTCTCATATTATTGTGGGAAATTATTTAACTATTGGGGGGAAAGCCATAGTTAATAATTAAACTGTGTTCCTTAATCCAGGATCAGCCTGATCCTCCTAATTCTGAGTCAGTTTGTTACTTATCAGACTGGATCCTTGTGATGCTTTGATCAAACCAGATCCAGAGTCCAGACTCTCTCCCGCCACCTGGTGGACAGGTGATGTTACAACATGTTGGGTCGAAGAGAAATGAGAGAAAAACACGAAAAATGTAAACACTTAGACTTAGGACACTAGAAATTGTGAGTTTTTTCTCAGTCTATTACCCCACTTCCCCCTATTGTATTATAAAAAATTTTTTAAAAATCACCTACCCCTTACCTACCTACCTACCTACCTTATCACCGCCCCAATAGCCTACGGCGTTGTACTTTACTACATGTTGTTTTAAACCCAGTCTGCAAATCAAATTGCCCTCGGGACAATAAAATTGCAGTTTATCAGATTTCCACTTATAAATAAATGCACTTTGATCAGAGACTAAAGCCAAAACAGATTTCCTGTGTAAAGGAGTCAAAGTCTAAAGTGTGAAGTTTATTAATTGCGCCACTTGTTTCTCCAGATCAGATCGACGCATTTCTGAACGGAACATGGGAGGTGAAAATTCAAGCCAAAACAGGTAAACGACTGTAAATCAGATTACTGGAACTTTACTGAGAGAAACTAACAGGTGCAAACTGAAGTGTTGTGAGAGAGGTTTGGTTCTTTCAGAGAGAAAACAGTCCAGACTGCAGGAACCCGACATGGTTCTCTCATTTGAAAAAATCATAGAAATAAATAGGATGTCTGTTCAAGTTTTGATTTTGTAATTTCCACCGACTTCCAGCTGAGTTTACGATTGATTTTCAGATTTTATTTTAGAATTGAAAGCTTTAAATGTCTTGGCGTGAAACCTGTTAACGTCCTTGTGTTGAAACGTATAACCGTGGATCTACACACCAAACCCAGGAGTTACACTGGGATAATTTAATTAAATTGTCTCAACAAACTTTATATTTCGCTGTGTAATGGTTTTCTTTCTTTCTGCTGATACTAACAACATCGATGATAGGCCTATACTCGTATTGTGTTTTTTGAGTAATTATCACATTCATAAATCTGAATTATTTAAGCTCTTAATTGAAATTAAATATTATGTATCATCAAATCTAACTGGCTTGTAAACTGCTGCACGAGCTGCATCAAGCCAGAGACAGTCAGGCATTTTTGGATAAAAGTGATAATGAAGTATTGCTGTGTGCAGAACAACAGAAACATCAGAATACTGAGTGGAATCATTACATTAAATATGGACTGAAAGTTAAATAGATGCAATAAAAGATCAGATTATGTTGTAATTCAATTTCATGTCCTAGAGAGCTGAAATTTTCAGGACATGTCGGCTGAAGTCCTATCCTTAATCCTGCCATTCACCCAACAAGTG
Organism: Centroberyx gerrardi; assembly: GCF_048128805.1. Lineage (NCBI taxonomy): Eukaryota > Metazoa > Chordata > Actinopteri > Beryciformes > Berycidae > Centroberyx > Centroberyx gerrardi. The sequence continues at coordinate 2,523,573 of NC_136008.1, read as the reverse complement.
CTTGGTCTGGTGCTTAGCGCCTAGTGTCTACAAAAATAAAATACAAACAAATGCAAAAATAACAAATAATAATAATGAAATAATCAAACTAATGAAATAGCTCCTACAAATGTATTAGAAAGATATTAGATATGTATTAAAAATATTTGCACCATCTCAACACAGAATACCCATAAAACAATCAATCAATTAGCTGCAAGTAACACTGTACCTAAACAAAATATCAAAGGGAAATCAAGAGAAAAGTGCTAATTTTAAGTGCATTTCAGAACATACACACACACACACACATCAAGATGTTTCACTCTTAGTTCATACGTAATGATTGATAAAAGTTTAATCATAAAATAAATGCAGGTTATAACAAACTGAACACATTGGACACGTGCTGTATCAAATTATTTTAGCTCAGGCTTTGTCCGTTTCATGAACGTGGATTAAGATTTGATTAGTCGATCCCGCATTTAATTATCTGGAATAACTGCGTGCACCCGCTCTGCTACAAAGGGGAGCTGCAGGCTGTCACACCCCAAAAACAGGATCACACTCCTTATGGACACGAGGCGAGGCGAGGATACCCTTGCAGGATGGCGTAATATATTGAAATTGACCAAAGCAGCACCTTTTTTTAATTCTCATAATGTAACATTTATATTGCTTTCATTTATTTATTTATTTATTTTTGTGGTTTTAGATTACCAAATGACATTTTTTTAATGCATTTCTTACCGTCAACAAATCCTATGAAAATAACAAAATCAACAATGTGTTTGCTCTCCTCCCGTTACTTTCTGACTTCCCACGTTCCGTTTTTAGCCGTAAACCCGGAAGTCATTGGCTCCAATTGGAAGCTAAAAACCTTTAAATACAGCTCACAAAGACATAGTTTACATTTTAAAAATCTCTAACTGTTACCATGAAAAGTCAGACTGTTGTAGTTATTACCAAATCAAATTCAAATGGGAACAAAGTCTTCATTACGCCGGGGACTATTTTCTGTGCTACGGAACTACTTTCCTGAGATGGAAAACGTGTTTACAGCCGGCTTATTAAGTCGTTTGAGGAAAAAGTCGTCCGGCCCGGTGCATCGTGATGATGAAATATGCTGCAGAGCAGCAGCATGGCTCTGTGACGGGTTTTTAATAAAGCAATAAGCCCCACGAGGCCGTGGTTTACAGTGATTTTAGAACAGCTAAGGGGGTGTTAGGCACTCCGCTCCGCGTTGTGCTATTTTCATAGGATTTGTTGACGGTAAGAAATGCATTAAAAAACACCGGCGTTATCCTTTAACTCGCTTTGTGAAATGGAAAATCCTGGGCTTATCCCAAATTGTCAACAAACTTATCCGGCTAACTCAGTGAGCCACGTACATGAACCGGACCGTGTTTGACATCATCTGTCAGTGGTAAACTACCTGATTGGTATCACTTGTTTTAATTTTAACCAGAAACCCTGTATATGTAAACACATCCATACACAATGTATAAAACTACCAACCTCTGTACTGCACTTGATACACATATCTGGATATCCGGATGTTGGCATGATCCCACACCTCTACCCATGTGGCTTCATCTATCTCAATCCCCAGATCTTGAGCCCATGTTTGTGAAGTTACATCCTTTACTGCTCTTACAAAGTGCCTCATAGCAGCGTCTCAATATACACCTATTAGGCAAGGCAAGTTTATTTATATAGCACATTTCATACACATCAGCAATATAATATTAATATAAATAAAAGAAAAATACAGATTAAAATCACATTTAAAAAAGACAGTGGAAACACTGCATATTTTATAAAGTAATTGATCAATTGGTGAAATTTCCCAAGTAAATTTGCGCCCAATTTGATTTTGAATAATTTATATTTAAACTGAAGTTGGTCAAATGACATCATTCTCTTCAAGATAGTAATACCTAATTTTTCCCATAAAGAAAACCCATTATCAGCAATGTTCAACTCTGCCTGCGTTCACACTGAGCGACTCAGCTGATACGACATGGAGAACATAGCTAGCTAGCAAGCGCTAATTAGGTAGCATTCATTCAAAATAAACAGAAAAAATCAAACAACATGGGCTGTATGGGACGCTCTTCTCTTCACTTTTGTATTTTTACATAAAGATAAAGTGTCAGGGGAAAAGCTCTGTTCTGTCATTTAGTTGTTCCTCCCTTTACTGTTACATTAGAGACGAGGAGAGCATTGTCTTCATCAAGCAGAGGTAGCAGTGTGGAGACCAAGGAGAGACGATGGGAAGGGAATAAACACTGGTCACTGCTCAACAGTACAACTGCTCATCAAAACAGACATTCATCAGGAATTTTTAAGCCAGAAACAACATTCACATGATAATTGTAAAAACATTTTGATGGTTCCAGCAGCACTATCTGTAAACTCTGATGAGTCGAGGAATCACTGATTGTTTGTAAAATGAGACTTGGAGCGAATCTTTTGATCTAAAGGCTTATGCTTGCATAACCTTTGCCTTTCCATCAAGGCAAAGGGCGGCTACTTTAAAGAATCTAAAATATAAGACCGTTTTTACTTCATAGTTTTGATATCTCTAAAATATGGAAAATAGTAAAAAATAAAGAAAAATCTAGTGCGTCCAAACTTTTGACTGGTAGTGTATCTGTGTCAACTTTCTTTTGTCTAAATCTCTTTTCTCTTTTCTGTTAACAGCACTCCGGAGGCAAGAACAGCATCAGATTCTCTCATCAATCAGTTAAGAGAGGACAGAAAAGCATTGCAAGAGAAAACAACAGCATTGCAAAAGGAAACATTAGCATTGCGAAAGGACAAAAAAGCATTGCAAGAGAAAACAACAGCATTGCAAAAGGAAACATTAGCATTGCGAAAGGACAAAAAAGCATTGCAAGAGAAAACAAAAGCATTGGAAGAGAAAACAACAGCATTGGAAGAGAAAACAACAGCATTGCGAGAGGACACAAAAGCATTTCGAGTGGAAAAAAGAGCATTGGATTCTCTCATCCGTCTAAAATATGGTAAACGTCGTCATCTCAACTCTGAAGAAGAAGATCTGTCTGACCTCAGGTATTCTTCCTTCAAAACAACCACATCACCTTCATACCCAACATCACAGTGAAGAAGGCCCTTGAGGCATTACTGGGTGTTACTGGTCCAGTTAAAACACAACAGAGATAAGCTAGTCCATATCTTGTTCCCTAGCTGCACTAGGTGAGTAAACAGGGAACTCTGAGCCTGCGTTCACACTGTGAGCGACTCAGCTGATACAACATGGAGAACATAGCTAGCTAGCAAGCGCTAATTAGGTAGCATTCATTCAAAATAAACAGAAAAAATTAAACAACATGACTTCAGAGCTTACCTCAACCGTTCTCCAAGCATCGCTGGCTGACAAGCTTGACCATAACTGTGTTCACACTGAAAGCAACACGATCATCAAGTCACTGGAAGTCTGTTAATCTCCTCCAGATCTGAGCGACCAGGGAAACTCGGTCCATGTGCGGACGAAAAGTGCAAAAACTTTAAATTTGGCCACTCAAACAAAATCACATTTGAACTGTGATTTTTAAACCTGCAATAAGCGATATCAGACCTTCTAACCAATCCTGAACCCGTGTGCGCGATGTGGAGATTTCATTGAGATTCATTGAGAATGATATAAACCGATATCCAGCTGTGTTGCTGTTTTCAGCTCTTTTCTAAAGCTTGTTGTCAAGTTCCGCTCCTGAACGAAGCTCCTCCCGCTACATTTAGCAGCTTTTCTTTTTTTTAACAGCTTGTCTCCTCCCTCGCTGTTTAAAGGCGGCGCTTACCCCCTCCCATTCCTGAAAAAAAAGTGGTAATGGTGGAATTGATGAAGCGAGCGAGTAAACTTGTTAAACTAGTAAACTTGTTAAACTAGTATACTTGTTAAACCAGTAAACTTGTTAAACTAGTAAACTTGTTAAACCAGTAAACTTGTTAAACTAGTAAACTGTTAAACTAGTAAACTTGCTACCTGCCTCTTCACTTGTCATTGTGGGACATGTGACCTTCAGCAGGAAAAAGATCTGTCAAAGTGAGACTGGTAATCGGCAACATTTCTCCGTAGGTACAGTTAGCTTAGCTGTTAGCATTTATGCACGGACCTTCGCTAGATTTGTCCTTTGGGGCCTCCGTAGTCCAGCAGCTTCTGTCACCCTCTAGTGGTCGGAAAATTGCTTAGTGCAGCTTTAAACGTCTTTGATCATATATGTGCATAAATAGGGGGGGAGTTCATATATAATAGAAGACCTTTAATCTTGGGAAATAAGACAAATCTACAGCGTCTCAGATAGGGCTGTATGGGACGCTCTTTCTTCTTCCTCACTTTTGGATTTGTACATAAAGATCTGGGCTAGTGCAGCTTTAAATGAGTGTAAGAGGAAAAGCTCTGTTCTGTCATGTAGTTGTTCCTCCCTTTACTGTTACATTAGAGACGAGGAGAGCATTGTCTTCATCAAGCAGAGGTAGCAGTGTGGAGACCAAGGAGAGACGATGGGAAGGGAATAAACTCTGGTCACTGCTCAACAATACAACTGTTCATCAAAATAGACATTCATCAGGAATTTTTAAGCCAGAAACAACATTCACATGATAATTGTAAAAACATTTTGATGGTTCCAGCAGCACTATCTGTAAACTCTGATGAGTCGAGGAATCACTGATTGTTTGTAAAATGAGACTTGGAGTGAATCTGAATCTGCTTCTAAAATGGATGGATTTTTCCAAAATGCAATAACTTTAATCCTCGCTACTAAGATGAGACATTTGTTTTTAGCATGAGCGGCCTCAGTGGGAATCAAACCCCAAACCCTGCAGTGTTAGTGCCTTGCTCTACCCACTGAGCCACACTAAGACTGTTAATACACTACCAGTCCACAGTCTGGACCACCTGACTGATGTTTCTCATTCTCTTAAAGCCATTTTGATCTAAAGGCTTCTGCTTAAATGCTTGAAATGAGTTTCTTAGACAAATATAAATAGTGAAGTTGATCCTATGTATGAATTTCTTTCCAAAGCCTTTGCCTTTCCATCAAGGCAAAGGGCGGCTACTTTAAAGAATCTAAAGTGTAAGATAGTTTTGATTTGTTTAACACTTTTTTGGTCACTGCATGATTCCATTTGTGTTATTTCATAGTTTTGATGTCTTTATTATTATTCTAAAATGTGGAAAATAGTAAGAATACAGAAAAATGGGATGTGTCCAAACTTTTGACTGGTAGTGTATCTGTGTCACCTTTCTTTTTGTCTAAATCTCTTTTCTTATCTGTTAACAGCATTCTGAAGAAAAGAACAGCATCGCCTCCTCTCATCTTTTGGTCACATTGGGCTCTTCTCAACTACATAAAAGATCTGTCTGCCCTCAGGTATTCTGCCTTCAAAACAACCACATCACCTTCATGCCCAACATCACAGTCAAGAAGGCCCTTGAGGCATTATTGTGTGTTACTGGTACAGTTAAAACACAGCAGAGATAAGCTAGTCCATATCTTGTTCTCTAGCTGCACTGCTGTGTGTACAGGTACATTGTCGAAATGGTTGTTGTCTTTCTGGTGTACAGTGATCTATTTGATGGACTGACTGAAGACCAGAAGATGAGTGAAGAGGACAGATCAGTGTCTCCATCAGACAGCTGCATATCAATGCAGAGTGACCGCTCCAAAGGCGACAATCCAAACTTCAGCAATGAACCCAGACCTTCAGGATCAAAGTAAGACCACTGGTTCTCCTGTTAGCCCACCTGATAGAACTTGATTAAAGCTGCACTCAACAATTTAGAGAGAACTGTCTAATTATTTGAATGACTTCATGTTGTTTGGGGGGGGGGGGGGGGGGGGGGGGGGGGGATGAGTTAAACTGAATGAATGTGAAGACTGAGTCGTCACAATACTGGCTCCTGAAAGTTTTTGTTTAAAGTGTAAAATTCTAAAAATGTTGTCCATATTGATCCCTTTTACTCACTCAGGCTGAATTTGCTTATTGGGAAAAACAATACTTCATCCTAAGGTTACAGTTCAACAATTTTAATATATTTTCCTTTCAAAATTACTCTACCTTTCTTGCTAGAAAGTTTTTTTTAAATATGTAAATTGTAAAGGACTCACTCTTGTTTTAGCATCTTGAAAAAGATGTAGCACATACAGTACTGCGCAACTCGCTTTACGTCCCAAATGTCAGTGTAGTTGCAGTTCCCACTGGTCGCCAACAGAGGGCGATAAAGGTAATTGATTACTTAACACTCCTTTATGTTTCCTTGCAGCTCATCAGCTGAAGACTCGGGGATAGAAGATGATGACTGAGAGTCGAGGATTTAACGAGACAGAAAGCTGCAGCAGAAGTGACTGAAAGCTCCTTCTCATCTGTTTTGTATCATGCTACAGGATTTATTCTGTTGTTTATTATGTTGTTGTTTATTATTATGTTGTTTTTTTCATGTGTAACTCATGTATCGGTTGTTGGATTAAGCCTCGTGGTTTTTAAATAACGTTATGGAATCAGGTCATTTACCCGTGTGGCAGTGCTTCAGTTGAACACGCTGTGGGTCTGTACAGGATCTGTGCTTGTTATCATATTCTATTAAATGTTTGTATTATAGAAGTGAGGATCAGGTCAAAGGTTTTTTTTTCTTTTATAAATGAGGCTGCTTTGCCTTGTTTGAATTTATCAATTTAGAAAGCAGTTGTCAGAATAATCATTTTACTCAGTCACATTTTGTCAATAGATTTTATGCTATAGGAGGATTTAGTGATGAAGTCCTCTGCTGTTTCCACTGAAGGAACGACAGCTTTCTGCTCCATCGTCAGAGCAAACACACACACACACACACACACACACACTGTCGACATTTTGCAGATCAAAATGATGAGGTTTTTTTTTTTTGGGGGGGGGGGGGGGGGATTGGAAGAATTTCTCTCCATGTCTTTACAGTTACCTGATGGACTGTGTAATCCACAAAAAAAAAAAAAAAACATCTTTATCTGCCTCTATGCACTCTATCTCCTGTCAGACCAGAATTTAGCTTTATGTCACTTACTCTCGTTGTTCTCTCCTGACTAGATCCTTGCTTGTGTTGTATTATAATCTCATGTGTACATCGCTTTGGATAAAAGCGTCTGCCAAATGGGAAATTGTAAATTGAAATTGTAAATTGAAATTGTAAATTGAAACTGTAAAACACTGTTTGCCAAATCTGTTCCCTTTGCTTTTGATTCATGAGACTTTGTTTTTATTTCTGTATGTAAATTTGTACATATGTTTCTGATTAGGTGAAGCTATTTTTGATTAACAGAAGGATTTTCATGTTAGTTTGTCGGTCGGATCGCTCCGTAAACAGCTGGATCTTTTTGGAACAAAGAAACACTTCAACTGAATTGTGCTGAATCATTTGCTTACAGATTAAAATTTACCTTTTGAACAAAATAGTCTTTATGTGGTTTGACATTTGTGATGCAAAAAATAATCTACATGATAGTCTTGCTGTGCAGGCTGGGAAATTCTGCAAAACTATGGAAAATCAATTTCCAGGTCTTGAAGTTTTGGAATTAGACAAAATGACAGAAATATTGTTGAATCTGGATTCTCACACAGTTTCACATTTTGAATAGTTGGAGCTTTATTTTCACACATTGTGTTCTGCTGTATGAGGTTTTGACTGAAACTTTTGGCTGTGAATTAATTGAGTTTAATGAGTTAATTATGAAATATAATTATTTCTGAGGTTCTGATTGAGAAATGTGGAAATTATACAAAAAATCCAGATAAGTAAATCTAGTAACTATTCACTCCTGATCCACAAATGACTTCACATTTCGAGGCTGTTGGTGTTTGTGGTGGACGACGAATCCTCAGCTGGAGAGCGATGTGACCTTTGACCTGAACACTGAGCTGCTGCAGCAGGTGAGTCTGCTGCTCATTTGGTTTATTCAGGTTTGTGATGGAGATTCAGCTGCTGCCTCAGATTCACTCTGAAACTGAGTCCAGGTTTCAGGACAGAAAGTCAAATTACCAGAATATTAAACCACTGTAACTCTAATCCACAGTCTGTCATTCATGTGTGTTGCTGCTCCAGGATCCAATTAAGTAGAAAAAAGAGTGCATATCCAAAAGACTTCCTACAGGTGAAAATGTATCAACCAACAATATAGTAAAAGTATTTCAATAATAGATAATGAGCCTACATCAGTATTAAGGAATAGTACATCATAAGAATAGAGTGCCTAAGTATATAAAAAATATCAGAAGATGGGCCTGTATCAATGTCTCATGGAGCAGTGCATCATAAAAAATGACATATAAATACAAATATATCGGGCCTATATCATGTCAACAAATACATCCTGGATACAGGATGTCGCCCAAGTCAGAAAACCTCCATCAAGAACCCAAAACACACAGAGCCGACATCACTGCTGCTCCAGATCCAAACTGACCAGGATCCAGTTCAAAACTTTGATTCTGGATCAGAACCAGACAGATTCTCTGATCCAGGATCAGCCTGATCCAGCTGATTCTGAGTCAGTTCCTCCTAAACTTATCAGACTGGATGCTTCTGATCCTGTAGATCAAACCAGATCCAGAGTCCAGACTCTCTCCTGCCACCTGGTGGACAGATGATCACTTATCACTTATACAATTAATTAATTAATTAATTATTATTATTTTTTAAATCTGGTTTAATCCAAACCAATGATCAAAATCGTATCAGATGTTTTTTAACTGAGCACATTAGAGATCATTAGATTTTTTACAAGATAAAGTTTCATTGCAACTCTGATTCACTGATGAAATATTTCTGTCATGAAAACTGCACACAGCTGGTGAAGACGCTTTAGTTTCTGCATGAATTATCAATAAATAGAATAAATTCAATGCATTCAACAGGTTCCTCATTTAAAATAAATGCACTTTGATCAGAGACTGAAACACACTCAGACCAGTAGGTGGATCCTGTGTGCAGAAACAACAAAGTGAAAGTAAAGTGTGAAGTTTAGTAACTGCGCCATTTTTTTCAGTTCTTCAGATCAGATCGACGCATTTCTCAACGGAACATCGGAGGTGAATTTTCATATCAAAACAGGTAAATGACTGTAAATCAGATTAGTGGAACTTTACTGAGAGAAACTAACAGGTGGAAACTGAAGTGGTTTGGTTGTTTCTGAGGGAAAACAGTCTCTTCTCCATGGATCAAACATTCATAGAAATAATAATTAGGATTTCTGTTCGGTTTTGATTATGTTTTCATTTCAAGATTGTATTTCTTTTTTTTACGTTTAAAGCTTTAACCGTCGTGGCGTGAAACATTTTAAGTTCCTTGTAAAGAAGTTTCAGATTGATTGGCCAACCCGTTGAGGAGCAAAATGGATGCGGACGGACGGACAGAGACTTCCCCATTTATAGTAGGATAGTAGGATGTATCATCAAATCTAACTAATGCTGAAGCTTGTAAACTGCTGCACGAGCTGCAGCAAGCCAGAGACAGACAGGCATGTTTGGATAAAAGTAATAAAGTATTGCTGTGTGCATAACAACACACATATCAGAATACTGAGTGGAATCATTACATTAAATCTGGAGTGAAACTTAAAATAGATGTAATAAAAGATCAGATTATGTTGTATGCATGATGAAAGTGCCTTCATGACTTAATGAGGTAAATTAAAGGCTATAAAATGAATAAGGGATAAATGAACACAAAAACTTTGCAGCCTGTCTCTTCCAGGAAAAGTGTTAGAAATGAGTTTCCCCAGCAGGAAAGGATCAGGAGGAGACAGGACTACAGACAGGAAGCAGTTTGACGGTGGAAAGGAAGGGGGGGGGGGGGGGGGGATCTGAACATTGTTCCTGTCCATTTCACAAACTGTTATGAGACTGTTGCTCAAACCAGAGACTGACTGCAGACTTCACTGCTGTTCTCTGTAGAAACACTGGAGGAGAAATGAGTCACCGAGGTAAAACCTCCAAGAGGAAAAGGAGCCATCCAGATGGACCTGACACTGGGAAGAAAGCTAGGTGAGTGAACCGTATTTGTGTGGTGTGTGTCTGTGTCTGTGTGTGTGTGTGTGTGTGTGTGTGTGTGTGTGTGCGTGTGCGTGCATTAAACCCAGACCTTCAGGATCAAAGTAAGACAACTGGTTCTACTGTTAGTCCGACTGTCTGAAGTACTTCATTACCCATTACCTGTAAGGCGACATCAAACAAATGTGTTCTTCTTAGTGTGTGTGTGTGTTAGTGGGGGAGCGGGGGGGGGGGGGGGCATGGCGGTTGGATTGGTCAGTTTGGATCGGTCACTTCCTGTGTGGAGAAGATTTCCTTCAGAATTTAAAGCTCCGTATGATTCAGTTTTCATGATTTAGTTTCAACTCTCCTCTGTCTCAGGATCAGAATAAAGTTCTTCATGATGTTCTGCAGATAAATGTAGTTTAGTTCAAAGTTGAACTGAATGAGTTAAACTGAATGAATGTGAAGACTAAAGCCTGATTTATGGTAGGGCGCTCGACACCTTTGATAAGTGTCGCTCGACAGAAAATAAAGAGCCGCGCGACATTTGTAATTTATGCTTCGGCGAAAGTTTTCAGTCGTCTCCATGGTAACCAGACGCTATCCTAACGTTAAACTTCCATGATACAGAATAATCTTCTCGACCACCGAGTGGTTATTGTTTAGCCTACTGTAACATTTTCGTCTGACCAATAAAGACAGCAGGGATAGTAAACATAGCCTACCTGTCCCGTAGATTTTTCCACCGACGTTTGCAGTCCAACAAACTGATATTCAGGGTATCAGCATCTCTTTCCACGACGTTAATGCCATCTGCACATCTTTGTATTCTTTCATTGAAGAATCATACAGGTGGCGATACTAACTTGTTCTGCCAGTCTTTCATCTATACCCTCCATATTTGCTACGAGCTAAACTAATTAAACTAGTTAATTAAGCAAGGACAAAAAAGTTACAGACCAAAATATCAGTAAGGACGTTCAGTTCAGTGAAAACTACAATCTCCATGGCGACGTTAGTGTGACGCAATGTGACTACCCAATCACATTGCACGACAAAATGTGACGGTGTCCGCGACATAACAAAATTCTCCAGGTGCCGACATGTTGGGAAAGTGTCGAGAGACACTTTTTTCTGTTGAAAATACGTCATTTCTGTCGAGCGACACTTATCAAAGGTGTCGAGCGCCCTACCATAAATCAGGCTTAAATGGTCACAATACTGGCTTCTGATTGGCGGACAGCAGAAGCCTAACCCTCTAATTCAAATGAGGGAAACCTGTGGAGTGGAGGCTTTTCAGTTCAAATGCTGCAAACTGGACCCTGATTGGATAGATTTCAGTCATTCTTTAGTGAGGGAGCCAATCAGGAGTCCAGTTGTGATGCGTTTCCTGGAGTTAGTCTGAAACTGACTGGAAACAAGCATGGATGTTTAAAAAATGCAATAGCTTTAAATGTAACCACTCAAACAAAATCACATTTGAACAATGTGATTTTTAAACATCTTTGATCATACAGTATATGTACATGAATAGGGGAGAAGTTCATATATAATAGAGGCCCTTTAATCTTGGGAAATAAGACAAATCTACAGCATCTCAGATAGGGCTGTATGGGACGCTCTTTCTTCTTCTTCACTTTTGGATTTGTACATAAAGATCTGGGCTAGTGCAGCTTTAAATGAGTGTCAGGGGAAAAGCTCTGTTCTGTCATTTAGTTGTTCCTCCCTTTACTGTTACATTAGAGATGAGGAGAGCATTGTCTTCATCAAGCAGAGGTAGCAGTGTGGAGACCAAGGAGAGACGATGGGAAGGGAATAAACACTGGTCACTGCTCAACAATACAACTGCTCATCAAAACAGACATTCATCAGCAATTTAAGCCAGAAACAACATTCACATGATGATTGTAAAAACATTTTGATGGTTCCAGCAGCACTATCTGTAAACTCTGATGAGTCGAGGAATCCCTGATTGTTTGTAAAATGAGACTTGGAGCGAATCTGAATCTGCTTCTAAAATGGATGGATTTTTCCAAAATGCAATAACTTTAATCCTCGCTACTGAGATGAAATCTAAATTTTACAGTGTCTTCATTACACATCCTTGATCATATCACAATATAAACACAGAAACATTTGAATTTCTTTCACAGCACCTTACAGCACCACACATGCAGACATTTGTTTTTAGCATGAGCGGCCTCAGTGGGAATCAAACCCCAAACCCTGCAGTGTTAGTGCCTTGCTCTACCCACTGAGCCACACTAAGACTGTTAATACACTACCAGTCCACAGTCTGGACCACCTGACTGATGTTTTTCATTCTCTTAAAGACATTTAGATCTAAAGGCTCCTGCTTTCACACTGTGAGCAACTCAGCTGATACAACATGGAGAATATAGCTAGCTAGTAAGCACTAATTAGGTAGCATTCATTCAAAATAAACAGAAAAAAGGTAATGACATGACTTCAGAGCTTACGCAACCGTTCTCCAAGCATCACTAGCTGACAAGCTTGACCAGAACTGTGTTCACACTGCAAGCAACACGATCATCAAGTCACTGGAAGTCTGTTCATCTCCTCCAGACCTGAGCGACCAGGGAAACTCGGTCACTCAACAAGCTCCTCGACCAAGGAATGCTTTGCGACCATCACCCATTAACAGCCAATCAGATTTGCGTGCTTCCTTGTTATCTATCTTGGTTTTATGAAATAACGCTTTTACAGACTGGATCCTCTACATTTTAGAGAGGTTGAATGGTTAGATCGAGATACAATTTGTATTATTTCTTTTTTTTCCCACGGCGCAGCCAAGGGCATCAGGAGCCAAATTCAGGTCAGGCAGTCAGTCAAACATCTGTCGCTTCGTTAGACGATGCGCTTCGTGAGATGGCCTCTAGAGGGCGTCTTTGACTAGGAGTTGGCCTCTATGGGCTAAATGCCACATTCAGTCTCACACAGTGAGCCCCACTCTCCACCGATTTACAGACATCCACGTCTTCTGCTGTCCTGCGAACCTTAACGGTTGGTAACGTTATTGTGGTGTTGAAGTGACGTTCGTGGAATACGTAACTTAACCGTTAACCGTGTCGTGCCAGCTGACCATTGCTCCCACACACTGACTCCCACTCTCCGCTGTTAATTCATTTGTGTGTGTGTGTGTGTGTGTGAGCATTGAAACCAGACCTTCAGGAACAAAGTGAGACAACTGGCTTGACTGTTAGTCCACCTGATAGAACTCATTAAAGCTGCACTCAGCAACTTTGAGATAACTGTCCGAAGTTTTTGAGGGACTTCATTACCCAGAAATCCTGTAAGGTGTCGTCAGTAAACAAATGTGTTCTTCTTAGTGTGTGTGTATGTGGGTGGGTGGGGGGGTTATATTGGTCAGTTTGAATTGGTCACTTCCTGTGTGGTAGTCTCTCAGATAATCAATGTCAATTTGATATCCAGGATGAAGAGTCAAGAAGCAGCACTGTGGCAGACAGCAGCAGATCTCCCACAGCTGAGGATCAGGTAACATTATGATCACAGAGAGGGGAAACATGATCATGTCCATCAGGACAAGGTGGACAAACTGCATCTCAGGGCTGTATAAGTTAGTCTGTCAGTGACAGGTGCAGCATGTATTTGGGCCGTACACAGAGACATCGGTGCAGACAGGGCCATCCTCAGTAGAGGGAGTGTTGCTGCCAGTGTTGGAGATTGGAGGCTTGTTAGTGTTATGGTGATTGAGGGCTTGTATAGTGTTGTAGTGACTGGAGGACTGCTGAATTGAAATAAATGATTCAAATGCGAGCTGCAGTAAATGTGTTTTAAAGAGTAATAACATTTTTGAGGGACAACCTTCAGACACCCTACTGATTTGTCCCTATCACTTTCCAAAGTAAACCGACAGCCTTTGGAATAAACACTGGTCACTGCTCAACAATACAACTGTTCATCCAAAACAGACATTCATCAAGAATTTTTAAGCCAGAAACAACATTCACATGATAATTGTAAAAACATTTTGATGGTTCCAGCAGCACTATCTGTAAACTCTGATGAGTCGAGGAATCACTGATTGTTTGTAAAATGAGACTTGGAACGCATCTTTTGATCTAAAGGCTTATGCTTGCATAACCTTTGCCTTTCCATCAAGGCAAAGGGCGGCTACTTTAAAGAATCTAAACAGTTTTTACTTCATAGTTTTGATATCTCTAAAATATGGAAAATAGTAAAAATAAAGAAAAATGTAGTGTGTCCAAACTTTTGACTGGTAGTGTATCTGTGTCACCTTTCTTTTGTCTAAATCTCTTTTCTCTTTTCTGTTAACAGCACTCCGGAGGCAAGAACAGCATCAGATTCTCTCATCAATCAGTTAAGAGAGGAAACAAAAGCATTGGAAGAGAAAACAACAGCATTGCAAAAGGAAACATTAGCATTGCGAAAGGACAAAAAAGCATTGCAAGAGAAAACAAAAGCATTGGAAGAGAAAACAACAGCATTGCGAGAGGACACAAAAGCATTTCAGGAGGAAAAAAGAACCAAACCATTGGATTCTCTCATCCATCCAAACTTTGGTAAAAGTCTTCATCTCAGCTCTGAAGAAGAGGATCGGTCTGACTTCAGGTATTCTGCCTTCAGAACAACCCCATCACCTTCATACCCAACATCACAGTGAAGAAGGCCCTTGAGGCATTACTGGGTGTTACTGGTCCAGTTAAAACACAACAGAGATAAGCTAGTCCATATCTTGTTCCCTAGCTGCAGTAGGTGAGTAAACAGGGAACTCTGAGCCTGCCTTCACACTGTGAGCGACTCAGCTGATACAACATGGAGAACATAGCTAGCTAGCAAGCGCTAATTAGGTAGCATTCATTCAAAATAAACAGAAAAAATTAAACAACATGACTTCAGAGCTTACCTCAAACGTTCTCCAAGCATCACTAGCTGACAAGCTTGACCATAACTGTGTTCACACTGCAAGCAACACGATCATCAAGTCACTGGAAGTCTGTTCATCTCCTCCAGACCTGAGCGACCAGGGAAACTCGGTCCATGTGCGGACGAAAAGTGCAAAAACTTTAAATTTGGCCACTCAAACAAAATCACATTTGAACTGTGATTTTTAAACCTGCAATAAGCGATAGCAGACCTTCTAACCAATCCTGAACCCGTGTGCGCGATGTGGAGATTTCATTGAGATTCATTGAGAATGATATAAACCGATATCCAGCTGTGTTGCTGTTTTCAGCTCTTTTCTAAAGCTTGTTGTCAAGTTCCGCTCCTGAACGAAGCTCCTCCCGCTACATTTAGCAGCTTTTCTTTTTTTTTTAACACTAGCTTGTCTCCTCCCCTCTAAACTAGTAAACTTGTTAAACTAGTGAACTTGTTAAACCAGTGAACTTGCTATCTGCCTCTTCATTTGTCATTGTGGGTCATGTGACCTTCAGCAGGAGAAAGATCTGTCAACGTGAGACTGGTAACCGGCAACATTTCTCAGTAGGTACAGTTAGCTTAGCTATTAGCATTTATGCACGGACCTTTGCTAGATTTGTCCTTTGGGGCCTCCGTAGTCCAGCAGCTTCTGTCACCCTCTAGTGGTCGGAAAATTGCTTAGTGCAGCTTTAAACATCTTTAATCATATATGTGCATAAATAGGGGGGAAGTTAATTTATAATAGAAGACCTTTAATCTTGGGAAATAAGACAAATCTACAGCGTCTCAGATAGGGCTGTATGGGACGCTCTTTCTTCTTCTTCACTTTTGGATTTGTACATAAAGATCTGGGCTAGTACAGCTTTAAATGAGTGTCAGGGGAAAATCTCTGTTCTGTCATTTAGTTGTTCCTCCCTTTACTGTTACATTAGAGACGAGGAGAGCATTGTCTTCATCAAGCAGAGGTAGCAGTGTGGAGACCAAGGAGAGACGATGGGAAGGGAATAAACACTGGTCACTGCTCAACAATACAACTGTTCATCAAAACAGACATTCATCAGCAATTTAAGCCAGAAACAACAGACATTCATCAGCAATTTAAGCCAGAAACAACATTCACATGATAATTGTAAAAACATTTTGATGGTTCCAGCAGCACTATCTGTAAACTCTGATGAGTCGAGGAATCACTGATTGTTTGTAAAATGAGACTTGGAGCGAATCTGAAACTGCTTCTAAAATGGATGCATTTTTCCAGAATGCAATAACTTTAATCCTCGCTACTGAGATGAAACATTTGTTTTTAGCATGAACAGTCTCAGTGGGAATCAAACCCCAAACCCTGCAGTGTTAGTGCCTTGCTCTACCCACTGAGCCACACTAAGACTGTTAATACACTACCAGTCCACAGTCTGGACCACCTGACTGATGTTCCTCATTCTCTTAAAGCCATTTTGATCTAAAGGCTTCTGCTTAAATGCTTGAAATGAGTTTCTTAGACAAATATAAATAGTGAAGTTGATCCTATGTATGAATTTCTTTCCAAAGCCTTTTCCAAAGGGCGGCTACTTTAAAGAATCTAAAATATAAGATTGTTTTGATTTGTTTAACACTTTTTTGGTCACTGCATGATTCCATTTGTGTTATTTCATAGTTTTGATGTATTTACTATTATTCTAAAATGTGGAAAATAATAAAAATAAAGAAAAATGGGGTGTGTCCAAACTTTTGACTGGTAGTGTATCTGTGTCACCTTTCTTTTTGTCTAAACCTCTTTTCTTATCTGTTAACAGCATTCTGGAGGAAATAAAAGCATTGGATTCTCTCATCTGTCGGTCACAAGAATGGAGTCTAACTCATCTTCTCAGCTCCAAAGAAGAAGATCTGTCTGCCCTCAGGTATTCTGCCTTCAAAACAACCACATCACCTTCATACCCAACATCACAGTGAAGAAGGCCCTTGAGGCATTATTGTGTGTTACTGGTACAGTTAAAACACAACAGAGATAAGCTAGTCCATATCTTGTTCCCTAGCTGCACTACTGTGTGTACAGGTACATTGTCGAAGTGGTTGTTGTCTTTCTGGTGAACCGTGTTACTGATCTATTTGATAGATTGACTGAAGACCAGAAGATGAGTGAAGAGGAGGGATCAGTGTCTCCATCAGCCAGCAGTGATGCACAGAGTGACCGCTCCAAAGGCACCAATCCAAACTTCAGCACTGAACCCAGACCTTCAGGATCAAAGTAAGACCACTGGTTCCACTGTTAGCCCACCTGATAGAACTTGATTAAAGCTGCACTCAACAATTTAGAGAGAACTGTCTAATTATTTGAATGACTTCATTACCCAGAAACCCTGTAAGGCGACATCAGTAAACAAATGTGTTCCTCTTAGTGTGTGTGTGTGTATGTAATATGTCTTCTCCACACAGATTTCCCACCAGTGACCTTCAGAATTTAAAGCTCCACATGATTTATGTTTTCATGATTTAGTTTTCAACTCTCCTCTGTCTCAGGATCAGAATAAAGTTCTGATGTTTTGCAGATAAATGTAGTTTAGTTCAAAGTTGAATTGAATGAGTTAAACTGAATGAATATGAAGACTAAGTCGTCACAATTCTGGCTCCTGAAAGTTTTTGTTTAAAATTCTAAAAATGTTGTCCACATATTGATCCCTTTTACCCCTTCTCACTCAGGCTGAATTTGCTTATTGGGAAAAACAATACTTCATCCTAAGGTTACAGTTCAACAATTTTAATATATTTTCCTTTCAAAATTACTCTACCTTTCTTGCTAGAAAGTTTTTTTTAAATATGTAAATTGTAAAGGACCCACTCTTGTTATAGCATCTTGAAAAAGATGTAGCACATACAGTACTGTGCAAAAGCCTTAGGCACCAAGATTTTTTTTTATATAAATTTTGTCTTAGAAGTTTATTTGTTTTCTGCATTAGTGTCAGCAGACTGCTCTTTGTGGGCATTTTTTTTTTATATTTAGAAACTTTTCATTTTATTATTTATTTGAATTTTGTGCCTAAGGCTTTTGTATACTGTATTATTTCTGTTCTAAAAAACATTTTGTTTGGTCAAATGACATGAGTATATTTTTATATTGTACTTCATGTCATTGCTTACTGTGAAATAAATATAGTTTGTTATCAAGGAGCATTGGGTGCTGGTCATATGACGTCACTAATAATAGACACCTGTTTCTATTTAAGCTTTTATTGTCATGACACCCTGAAGAAGTATATTTTGTATGGAGAGAAGTGTGCAACCATCTATATTTATTTATTCAGTTATTTTGAGTCATTTTTATAAACATTGTGTAGCATTTAGGAAACCGACTCTTCAGTGTGAGTCTGATTTTAGCAGGAGCGGCTCCAGTGGGAAGAGAACAGTTTGTCTTTTTAAAGTGTGTACACAAAGAGGTATCTCAAGTTTTACGTTTAGAATGTGACACTTAAACTTATTAATTCAGGTTTTTAAAATAAACATCATGTATCTGTATAGTATTGTTGATCAATACCAGTGACTCGGCTTTTACGGTCCAGCTGCTGAGGTTTCTGGCTTTCACAACTCGCTTTACGTCCCAAATGTCAGTGTAGTTGCAGTTCCCACTGGTCGCCAACAGAGGTCGATAAAGGTAATTGATTACTTAACACTCCTTCATATGTTTCCTTGCAGCTCATCAGCTGAAGAAGATGATGACTGAGAGTCGAGGATTTAACGAGACAGAAAGCTGCAGCAGAAGTGACTGAAAGCTCCTTCTAATCTGTTTTGTGTCATGCTACAGGCTTTATTATGTTGTTGTTTATTATGTTGTTGTTTATTATGTTGTTGTTTATTATGTTGTTGTTTTTTTCATGTGTAACTCATGTATCGGTTGTTGGATTAAGCCTCGTGGTTTTTAAATAACGTTATGGAATCAGGTCATTTACCCATGTGGCAGTGCTTCAGTTGAACACGCTGTGGGTCTGTACAGGATCTGTGCTTGTTATCATATTCTATTAAATGTTTGTATTATAGAAGTGAGGATCAGGCCAAAGGTTTTTTTTTCTTTTATAAATGAGGCTGCTTTGCCTTGTTTGAATTTGTCAATTTAGAAAGCAGTTGTCAGAATAATCATTTTACTGGTCAACATGTTACATTTAAATTCAGAAGTCAATAGATTTTATGCTATAGGAGGATTTAGTGATGAAATCCTCTGCTGTTTCCACTGAAGGAACGACAGCTTTCTGCTCCATCGTCAGAGCAAACACACACACACACACACACAAACACACACACACACTGTCGACATTTTGCAGTTCAAAATGATGAGGAGTTGTGTTTTTTTTGGGGGGGGGGGAGTTGGAAGAGTTTCCCTTTGCTTTTGATTCATGAGACTTTGTTTTTATTTCTGTATGTAAATTTGTACATATGTTTTTGATTAGGTGAAGCTATTTTTGATTAACAGAAGGATTTTGATGTTAGTTTTTCGGTCGGATCGCTCCGTAAACAGCTGGATCTTTTTGGAACAAAGAAACACTTCAACTGAATTGTGCTGAATCATTTGCTTACAGATTAAAATTTACCTTTTGAACAAAATAGTCTTTATGTGGTTTGACATTTGTGATGCAAAAAATAATCTACATGATAGTCTTGCTGTGCAGGCTGGGAAATTCTGCAAACTATGGAGAATAAATTTCCAGGTCTTGAAGTTTTGGAATTAGACAAAATGACAGAAATATTGTTGAATCTGGATTCTCATACAGTTTCACATTTTGAATAGTTGGAGCTTTATTTTCACACATTGTGTTCTGCTGTATGAGGTTTTGACTGAAACTTTTGGCTGTGAATTAATTGAGTTTAATGAGTTAATTATGAAATATAATTATTTCTGAGGTTCTGATTGAGAAATTTGGAAATTATACAAAAAAATCCAGATAAGTAAACCTAGTAACTATTCACTCCTGATCCACAAATGACTTCACATTTCGAGGCTGTTGGTGTTTGTGGCGGAGGAAGAAACCTCAGCTGGAGAGCGATGTGACCTTTGACCTGAACACTGAGCTGCTGCAGCAGGTGAGTCTGCTGCTCATTTGGTTTATTCAGGTTTGTGATGGAGATTCAGCTGCTGCCTCAGATTCACTCTGAAACTGAGTCCAGGTTTCAGGACAGAAAGTCAAATTACCAGAATATATAATTAAACTGTGTTCCTTAATCCAGGATCAGCCTGATCCTCCTGATTCTGAGTCAGTTTGTTACTTATCAGACTGGATCCTTGTGATGCTTTTGATCAAACCAGATCCAGAGTCCAGACTCTCTCCCGCCACCTGGTGGACAGGTGATGTTACAACATGTTGGGTCGAAGAGAAATGAGAGAAAAACACGAAAAATGTAAACACTTAGACTTAGGACACTAGAAATTGTGAGTTTTTTCTCAGTCTATTACCCCACTTCCCCCTATTGTATTATAAAAAAAATAATAATAATAAATTACCTACCCCTTACCTACCTACCTACCTTATCACCGCCCCAGTAGCCTACGGCGCTGTACTTTACTACATGTTGTTTTATGTGTATTTTAAACCCAGGCTGCAAATCAAATTGCCCTCGGGACAATAAAATTGCAGTTTATCAGATTTCCACTTATAAAATAAATGCACTTTGATCAGAGACTAAAACCAAAACAGATTTCCTGTGTAGAGGAGTCAAAGTCTAAAGTGTGAAGTTTAGTAACTGCGCCACTTGTTTCTCCAGATCAGATCGACGCATTTCTGAACGGAACATGGGAGGTGGAAATTCAAGACAAAACAGGTAAACGACTGTAAATCAGATTACTGGAACTTTACTGAGAGAAACTAACAGGTGCAAACTGAAGTGTTGTGAGAGAGGTTTGGTTCTTTCAGAGAGAAAACAGTCCAGACTGCAGGAACCCGACATGGTTCTCTCATTTGAAAAATTCATAGAAATAAATAGGATTTCTGTTCAAGTTTTGATTTTGTAATTTCCACCGACTTCCAGCTGAGTTTACGATTGATTTTCAGATTTTATTTTAGAATTGAAAGCTTTAAATGTCTTGGCATGAAATAACTCCTTGTATTGAAACATATAATCTTGGATCTACACACCAAACCCAGGAGTTACACTGGGATAATTTAATGAAATTCTCTCAACAAACTTTATATTTCGCTGTGTAATGGTTTTCTTTCTTTTTGCTGATACTAACAACATCGATGATAGGCCTATACTCATAAAGTATTGTGCTTTTTGAGTAATTATCACATTCATAAATCTTAAGTAGCTATTGAAGTTCATAATCAGTGACAAATTGCTCTTAATTCAAATTAAATATTGTCATATATCGTCATCAAATCTAACAAATGCTGAAGTTTGTAAACTGCTGCATGAGCTGCATCAAGCCAGAGACAGTCGGCATTTTTGGATAAAAGTAATAAAGTATTATGAACAGAACAACAGAAACATCAGAATACTGAATGGAATCACATTAAATTATATATTATATATATAATGAATAAGGGATAAATGAACTCTGCAGTGTCTCCTATCAGCTGCAGGTCTGTTTGAAGCGGCTCAGTTCTTCCTACAGGCTGAAAAAACTCACAAACAAAACCTCAAACAGAAAAACAACAGCACAACAAAGAGGAGGAAGTCCTCCATCTTGTAAAAGTCAATTTGAACTCATAGCAGATGTAGATACAGATAAGTGCTGAAACAATAAGTTGATTAATCAATTAGTCGATTAATCTATTATAATTTTGATAATTGCTAAGATTTTTGATAAATGCTAAGATTTGCTGCTTTTCTCTGTTTCACATCATCAGGGGTCCAAGCATGTAGTGCTGCAATGAAATTTGGTCGTGATTGATTAAAGTGGGCGTGGCTTATTGCATAATAACCAAATCTTCATAGATATAGTAGCAACCCTGTTTAAATATGTGATTATGTTTACTGTCAGTTATGCCAGTTATGGGAGATGTTTATTAGCAAGTTTGTACCTCTCACCTGCTGTCTGCCAATCACCTGTGTTAGGGTGTTGAGTATTCCTGTTGTTGGTTAGAGGCAGGGGGAGGCGGGTCAAGGAAGTAGGTTTTGGGGTCTTGTTGTTGTTGTTCCATCTCTCTGCCAGCTGGAAAAAAGCTAGGTTGTCTGGGAGAGTTTTTGTACGGCGAGGTTGCGGCCGACAGTAACCAAAGTATAGCCAAATAAATGCACTGAATTGCAAGATAATAATTTCTCCTGATTATTTAACGTATTGGGCCTTGACGGGACGCTACAATATTAAAGTCAAAAGTTCAAAAATTCTAATTTCATATGTCCTAGAGAGCTGAAATTTTCAGGACATGTCGGCTGAAGTGAGATAAATCTTTCGTACACTGGTACCCCCTATTCTGAAATTGACCAAAGCAACACCTTTTTTTATTCCTCATAATGTAACATTTATATTGATTTTATTGATTTTTTTGGTTTGACATTTTTTGAATGCATTTCTTACCGTCAACAAAACCCGTTACTTTCTGACTTCCCACGTTCCGTTTTTAGCCGTAAACCCGGAAGTCATTGGCTCCAATTGGAAGCTAAAAACCTTTAAATACAGCTCACAAAGACATAGTTTACATTTTAAAAATCGCTAACTGTTACCATGAAAAGTCAGACTGTTGTAGTTATTACCAAATCAAATTCAAACGGGAACAAATTCTTCATTACGCCGGGGACTATTTTCTGTGCTACGGAACTACTTTCCTGAGATGGAAAACGTGTTTACGGTCGGCTTATTAAGTCGTTTGAGGAAAAAGTCGTCCGGCCCGGTGCATCGTGATGATGAAATATGCTGCAGAGCAGCAGCATGGCTCTGTGACGGGTTTTAATAGTTTTTAATACAATGGAGTTCTATGGCTGCTGGGACATGAGGCTGCACTGGGCACCGCTACATGGACCAGACTTGTTGGCAAAACAAAATCATTGCTGATTTTGTTATTTTCATAGGATTTGTTGACAGTAAGAAATGCATTAAAAAACACCAGCGTTATCCTTTAACTTGCTTCATGAAATGGAAAATCCTGGGCTTATCTCAAATTGTCAACAAACTTATCCGGCTAACTCAGTGAGCCACGTACGTGAACCGGACCGTGTTTGACATCATCTGTCAGTGGTAAACTACCTGATTGGTATCACTGATTGGGGTGTGGCCAGAAGTTTCAACCCATAGAGATCAGTGCAGCAGCAGTTTTCTGGCTCATGTGTATTGATTTATTTGTTAATGGAGAGCACTACAAAATAATATTTTTCTGTAAGTCCCCTTAATATGTGGGTCTGGTATTCCTAACAAAAGGCATATTGAGTTCAGGTCCAATTCCTCACTGAACACCAAGTTTAATTGAAACTATTTTAACCAGAAACCCTGTATATGCAAACAAATCCATACACAATGTATAAAACTACCAACCTCTGTACTGCACTTGATACACATATCTGGATATCCGGATGTTGGCATGATCCCACACCTCTACCCATGTGGCTTCATCTATCTCAATCCCCAGATCTTGAGCCCATGTTTGTGAAGTTACATCCTTTACTGCTCTTACAAAGTGCCTCATAGCAGCGTCTCAATATACACCTATTAGGCAAGGCAAGTTTATTTATATAGCACATTTCATACACATCAGCAATATAATATTAATATAAATAAAAGAAAAATACAGATTAAAATCACATGTAGAAAAGACAGTGGAAACACTGCATATTTTATAAAGTAATTGATCATTTGTGTTAGTGGAAGCTTCATCTTAATGACCAGAACGGGTTTCGTTCAAACTGAACATTTATTCTCCCACATGCTGCAGTTTCACAGAAAAGGAAGAAACAGCGGACCTTGCATCCGACATCTTGAACACACACACAAGCGACAAAGCATATGGCAGCTATTTCCTTGAAACATCAAAATAAAAGCATCTCTGTCTGTAGCCTGAAACAAGGTATTTCAAAGTAAATAAATCCATAGTAACATTGAATAATTGCCATTACCAGGTTTCTCATGACGTGTCACATTTACTGTAAATACTATAACTGTAAATACTGTAAATAGTACATCTTTTACATTTCTTGATATACAGTAAACTAAACATTAATTGCCTTATTTAATTACTTATATCAAACAATTCACAACACCAAGTAAATTTGCGCCCAGTTTGATTTTGAATAATTTATATTTAAACTGAAGTTGGTCAAATGACATCATTCTCTCTCTTTCAAAGAGGCCCTTCAAGATAGTAATACCTAATCTTTCCCATAAAAAAAACCCATTATCATCAATGTTCAACTCTGCCTGCGTTCACACTGTGAGCGACTCAGCTGATTCAACATGGAGAACATCGCTAGCTAGCAAGCGCTAATTAGATAGCATTCATTCAAAATAAACAGAAAAAATCAAACCACATGGGCTGTATGGGACGCTCTTCTCTTCTCTTCCTCACTTTTGGATTTGTACATAAAGATCTGGGCTAGTGCCGCTTTAAATGAGTGTCAGGGGAAAATCTCTGTTCTGTCATTTAGTTGTTCCTCCCTTTACTGTTACATTAGAGACGAGGAGAGCATTGTCTTCATCAAGCAGAGGTAGCAGTGTGGAGACCAAGGAGAGACGATGGGAAGGGAATAAACACTGGTCACTGCTCAATAGAGCTGCAACGATTAATCGATTAATCGATTAGTTGTCAACCATTAAATTAATCGCCAACTATTTTGATAATCGATTAATCGGTTTGAGTAATTTTTTAAGAAAGATAAGTCAAAATTCTCTGATTCCAGCTTCTTAAATGTGAATATTTTCTGGTTTCTTTACTCCTCTATGACAGTAAACTGAATATCTTTGGGTTGTGGACAAAACAAGACGTTTGAGGACGTCATCTTGGGCTTTGGGAAACACTGATTGATATTTTCACCATTTTCTGACATTTTATAGAACAACTAATCGACAAACAACTAATCGATTAATCGAGAAAATAATCAACAGATTAATCGACAATGAAAATAATCGTTAGTTGCAGCCCTACTGCTCAACAGTACAACTGCTCATCCAAAATAGACATTCCTCAGGAATTTTTAAGCCAGAAACAACATTCACATGATGATTGTAAAAACATTTTGATGGTTCCAGCAGCACTATCTGTAAACTCTGATGAGTCGAGGAATCACTGATTGTTTGTAAAATGAGACTTGGAACGCATCTTTTGATCTGAAGGCTTATGCATGCATAACCTTTGCCTTTCCATCAAGGCAAAGGGCGACTACTTTAAAGAATCTAAAATATAAGACAGTTTTTACTTCATAGTTTTGATATCTCTAAAATACGGAAAATAGTAAAAATGTAGTAAAAATAGTGTCCAAACTTTTGACTGGTAGTGTATCTGTGTCACCTTTCTTTTGTCTAAATCTCTTTTCTCTTTTCTGTTAACAGCACTCCGGAGGCAAGAACAGCATCAGATTCTCTCACCAATCAGTTAAGAGAGGACAGAAAAGCATTGCAAGAGGAAGAAAAAGCATTTCGAGAGGAAAAAAAAGCATTTCAAGAGGAAGAAAAAGCATTTCGAGAGGAAAAAAAAGCATTGCAAGAGGAAGAAAAAGCATTTCGAGAGGGAAAAAAAGCATTTCAAGAGGAAGAAAAAGCATTTCGAGAGGGAAAAAAAGCATTTCGAGAGGAAGAAAAAGCATTTCGAGAGGAAAAAAAAGCATTTCGAGAGGAAAAAAGAACAAAAGCATTGGATTCTCTCTGTCTAAAATGTGGTAAAAGTCTTCATCTCAGCTCTGAAGAAGAGGATCTGTCTGACTTCAGGTACCTTCAAAGCAACCACATCACCTTCATACCCAACATCACAGTGAAAAAGGCCCTTGAGGCATTATTTGGCGTTACTGGTCCAGTTAAAACACAACAGAGATAAGCTAGTCCATATCTTGTTCCCTAGCTGCAGGTGAGTAAACAGGGAACTCTGAGCCTGCCTTCACACTGTGAGCGACTCAGCTGATACAACATGGAGAACATAGCTAGCTAGCAAGCGCTAATTAGGTAGCATTCATTCAAAATAAACAGAAAAAATTAAACTACATGACTTCAGAGCTTACGCAACTGTTCTCCAAGCATCACTAGCTGATAAGCTTGAGCATAACTGTGTTCACACTGCAAGCAACACGATCATCAAGTCACTGGAAGTCTGTTCATCTCCTCCAGACCTGAGCGACCAGGGAAACTCGGTCCATGTGCGGATGAAAAGTGCAAAAACTTTAAATTTGGCCACTCAAACAAAATCACATTTGAACTGTGATTTTTAAACCTGCAATAAGCAATATCAGACCTAACCAATCCTGAACCCGTGTGCGCGATGTGGAGATTTCATTGAGATTCACTGAGAATGATATAAACAGATATCCAGCTGTGTTGCTGTTTTCAGCTCTTTTCTAAAGCTTGTTGTCAAGTTCCGCTCCTGAACGAAGCTCCTCCCGCTACATTCAGTAGCTTTTCTTTTTTTTTTTTTAAACTAGCTTGTCTCCTCCCTCGCTGCTTACCCCCTCCCATTCCTGAAAAAAATTGTCGTAATGGCGGAATTGATGAAGCGAGCGAGTAAACTTGTTAAACTAGTAAACTTGTTAAACTAGTAAACTTGTTAAACTAGTAACCTTGTTAAACTAGTAAACTTGCTACCTGCCTCTTCACTTGTCATTGTGGGACATGTGACCTTCAGCAGGAGAAAGATCTGTCAAAGTGAGACTGGTAACTGGTGACACTTCTCCGTAGGTACAGTTAGCTTAGCAATTAGCATTTATGCACAGACTTTCGCTGGATTTGTCCTTTGGGGCCTCCGTAGTCCAGCTGCTTCTGTCACCCTCTAGTGGTCGGAAAATTGCTTAGTGCAGCTTTAAACGTCTTTGATCATATATGTGCATAAATAGGGCGGAAGTTCATATATAATAGAGGCCCTTTAATCTTGGGAAATGAGGCGAATCTACAGCGTCTCAGATCTTCTTCTTCCTCACTTTTGGATTTTTGCTCACCAATACAACTGCTCATCCAAAATAGACATTCCTCAGCATTATGTAAGCCAGAAACAACATTCACATGATAACTGTAAAAACATTTTGATGGTTCCAGCAGCACTATCTGTAAACTCTGATGAGTCGAGGAATCACTGATTGTTTGTAAAATGGGACTTGGAGCGAATCTGAATCTGCTTCTAAAATGGATGGATTTTTCCAAAATGCAATAACTTTAATCCTCGCTACTGAGATGAAATCAGAATTTTACAGTGTCTTCATTAAACATCCTTGATCATATCACAATATAAACACAGAAACATCTGAATTTCTTTCACATCACCTTACAGCACCACACATGCAGACATTTGTTTTTAGCATGAGCGGCCTCAGTGGGAATCAAACCCCAAACCCTGCAGTGTTAGTGCCTTGCTCTACCCACTGAGCCACACTAAGACTGTTAATACACTACCAGTCCACAGTCTGGACCACCTGACTGATGTTTTTCATTCTCTTAAAGCCATTCTGATCTAAAGGCTTCTGCTTAAATGCTTGAAATGAGTTTCTTAGTCAAATATAAATAGTGAAGTTGATCCTATGTATGAATTTCTTTCCAAAGCCTTTGTCTTTCCATCAAGGCAAAGGGCGGCTACTTTAAAGAATCTAAAATATAAGATAGTTTTGATTTGTTTAACACTTTTTTGGTCACTCTACTCCGTAGAGCTCTGGAAGTTTTCCCCACACATGCTAGCTCACACGGACAGCGGATGAGCTAAACTGAAGCGTTAGCTAACCTTTTCATGAGACCAACAGGTGAAAATGTCCAGTCCGGTTCCTGCTGTTGGCACATAATCTTTTACTGGAGGAGGAAGCTGATCTGAACTGTGTTCCTGATCTGAGCTTCAGAGTTCAGGCTCATTTCATGAACTGTTATGTTGCTCAAAGCAGAGACTGACTGTCGACTTCACTGCTGTTCTCTGTAGAAACACTGGAGGAGAAAGGAGTCCCAATCAAGATGAAACCTCCAAGAGGAACGAGAGCTCTCCAGGTGGACCTGACGCTGAGGAGGGAGCTAGGTGAGTGAACTGTGTGTGTGCGTGTGTGTGTGTGTGCGTGTGCATGTGTGTGTGTGTACAGGTACATTGTAGACATGTTTGTTGTTGTTTTCTGGTGTGTGTATGTGTGTGTGAGCATTGAAACCAGACCTTCAGGAACAAAGTGAGACAACTGGCTTGACTGTTAGTCCACCTGATAGAACTCATTAAAGCTGCACTCAGCAACTTAGAGATAACTGTCCGAAGTTTTTGAGGGACTTCATTACCCAGAAATCCTGTAAGGTGTCGTCAGTAAACAAATGTGACATTCTCTTAAAGCCATTTTGATCTAAAGGCTTCTGCTTAAATGCTTGAAATGAGTTTCTTAGACAAATATAAACAGTGAAGTTGATCCTATGTATGAATTTCTTTCCAAAGCCTTTTGCCTTTCCATCAAGGCAAAGGGCGGCTGCTTTAAAGAATCTAAAATATAAGATAGTTTTGATTTGTTTAACACTTTTTTGGTCACTGCATGATTCCATTTGTGTTATTTCATAGTTTCGATGTCTTTACTATTATTCTAAAATGTGGAAAATAATAAAAATAAAGAAAAATGTGGTGTGTCCAAACTTTTGACTGGTAGTGTATCTGTGTCACCTTTCTTTTTGTCTAAATCTCTTTTCTTATCTGTTAACAGCAGTCTGGAGGAAATAAAAGCATCGGATTCTCACATCTGTCGGTCACAAGAATGGAGTCTAACTCGTCTCAGCTCCAAAGAAGAACTTCTGCCTAACTTCAGGTATTCTGCCTTCAAAACAACCACATCACCTTCATACCCAACATCACAGTGAAGAAGGCCCTTGAGGCATTACTGGGTGTTACTGGTCCAGTTAAAACACAACAGAGATAAGCTAGTCCATATCTTGTTCCCTAGCTGCACTACTGTGTGTACAGGTACATTGTCGAAGTGGTTGTTGTCTTTCTGGTGTACAGTGATCTATATGATGGACTGACTGAAGACCAGAAGAAGAGTAAAGAGGAGAGAGGATCAGTGTCTCCATCAGGCAGCAGTGATGCACAGCGTGGCCGCTCCAAACGCGACAATCCAGACTTCAGCATTGAACCCAGACCTTCAGGACCAAAGTAAGACCACTGGTTCTACTGTTAGCCCACCTGATAGAACAGAGAGAAGATTAAAGCTGCACTCAACAATTTAGAGAGAACTTTAGAGAGTTTAATTATTTGAATGACTTCATTACCCAGAAATCCTGTAAGGCGACATCAGTAAACAAATGTGTTCCTCTTAGTGTGTGTGTATGTTGTTTGTTTGTAATTCAAAATTACTCTAATCTGACCTTTCTTGCCAGAAAGTTTTTTTTAAATATGTAAATTGTAAAGGACCCACTCTTGTTATAGCATCTTGAAAAAGATGTAGCACATACAGTACTGTGCAAAAGCCTTAGGCTTCAAGATTTTTTTTAATATAAATTTTGTCTTAGAAGTTTATTTGTTTTCTACATTAGTGTCAGCAGACTGCTCTTTATGGGCATTTTTTTTATATTTAGAAACTTTTCATTTTATTATTTATTTGCATTTTGTGCCT
This sequence comes from Centroberyx gerrardi, assembly GCF_048128805.1. Lineage (NCBI taxonomy): Eukaryota > Metazoa > Chordata > Actinopteri > Beryciformes > Berycidae > Centroberyx > Centroberyx gerrardi. The sequence goes on along the minus strand of NC_136008.1, from coordinate 2,493,978 downwards.
AAGGCTGTTGCACAGTACTGTATTATTTCTGTTGGTTTAAAAATGTCATTGCTTACTGTGAAATAAATCTAGTTTGTTATCAAGGAGCATTGGGTGCTGGTCATATGACGTCACTAATAATAGACACCTGTTTCTATTTAAGCTTTTATTGTCATGACACCCTGAAGAAGTATATTTTGTCTGGAGAGAAGTGTGCAACCATCTATATTTATTTATTCAGTTATTTTGAATCATTTTTATAAACATTGTGTAGCATTTAGGAAACCGACTCTTCAGTGTGAGTCTGATTTTAGCAGGAGCGGCTCCAGTGGGAAGAGAACAGTTTGTCTTTTTAAAGTGTGTACACAAAGAGGTATCTCAAGTTTTACGTTTAGAATGTGACACTTAAACTTATTAATTCAGGTTTTTAAAATAAACATCATGTATCTGTATAGTATTGTTGATCAATACCAGTGACTCGGCTTTTACGGTCCAGCTGCTGAGGTTTCTGGCTTTCACAACTCGCTTTACGTCCCAAATGTCAGTGTAGTTGCAGTTCCCACTGGTCGCCAACAGAGGTCGATAAAGGTAATTGATTACTTAACACTCCTTCATATGTTTCCTTGCAGCTCATCAACTGAAGAAGATGATGAGTGAGAGTCGAGGATTTAACGAGACAGAAAGCTGCAGCAGACGTGCTAAAAGCTAAAACTATATCTATCTATAACTATATCTGTTATCCTGTGTGAAGGCTGTGGCTAGAATTTGCTTTATCTTATTCTTTGAAATATTTGTATTATGGAAGTGAGGAGTCACAGTCAAAGATTTTTTCTTTTATAAATGAGGCACCAATAGTCTCATTTAGGTCTACAATTAAGCCTTTTGCATCTTTGTATAACCAAGCTTTGAAAATAATGGAATGAAATAATTACAACATGTTGGGTTGGAAAGAAATGAGAGAAAAACATGAAAAGTGTGAAGACAGTTTGTATTTTGCTTTTATTCACTTCATCTGCACAATGATAAAATCCATAAGAATTTAAGGACAAAATTCAATGGTTCAATGGTTTGGCATGGTATGTATTTTAAATCATCAATAATGACTTGATTATTTTATTATTTGCTTCTTTTGTTGTTGTTTTTCATTTTTCTTTCTTTAAATAATATTCTATAATTGAGTGTAACCTTGATTTTCTTCTTTTTTTTTTCTTTTTTCTCTTAAGAAAAGCCAAACTAGGGTCAGGAGTTGTAAACTAGCAGCAGCTCTAATCTCTGTCTGCAGAACTTCAGCTGCAGCAGCTTGTTTGTAACCAGCTGAAGTGGCACTGTGTTCATTTGCATTGTCCCTGTCAAATTATATAAATACATAAATAAATACATAACAAAAAAAGAACAGTTCTCAGTAAATGTATTCTCCTACCAGTTAACATGTTAAATTTAAATTCAGATGAAGTCAGTAGATTTTAGTGATGAAATCCTCTCTCTCTCTCTCTCTCTCTCTCTCTCTCTCTCTCTCTCTCTCTCACACACACACACACACACACACACACACACACACAGTGTTGACATCTTGCATGAGGAGGAGGTTTTTCGCTCCGTAAACAGCTGGATCTTTTTGGAACAAAGAAACACTTCAACTGAATTGTGCTGAATCATTTGCTTACAGATTAAAATTTACCTTTTGAACAAAATAGTCTTTATGTGGTTTGACATTTGTGATGCAAAATAATCTACATGACAGTCTTGCTGTAGACAAAATGACAGAAACATCTTTGAATCTGGATTCTCATACAGTTTTACATTTTGAATAGTTGGAGCTTTATTTTCACACACACTGTTCTGCTGTATGAGGTTTTGACTGAAACTTTTGGCTGTGATTTTTGTTTTGTTTTGCTGCTGTTCAGTTTAACCAGTTGCCTTTTTGATTTGTTAAGGCGTTTTTCAGGGTTTCTTTCGAGTGGAAAAGGGTGGAAAATTAATTAAATCTAATTATTTCTGAGGTATTGTGAAGTTTGCGAATTATACAAAAAAAATCCAGAAAAGTAAAACTAACTATTCCTGATCCACAAATGACTTCACATTTTGCGAGGGAGTTCACATTTCTGGTTGAGGAAGAATCCACAACTGTAGAGTGATGTGACCTTTGACCTTAACACTGAACTTAACATGCATATTAGTAGTGTATTGATTCATTATTAGTCATTACAAACCACTTATTAGCACCTTATTCTGCACTACTGTATTCTACAAGTATAGCCCATTAACTGTGAGTTTTCCCTCCTAATCAGTGTTTACAGCAGTCAGAGAGGAAGTTGTTGAACATGAGTTGGACTCTCATGTTTTGATCAGTTTGGGGCTTATAGAGTTTATAAAGTGCCAGTGTCACTTATTACTGAGAGAAATTATTAAACTATTGAGGGAAATCCCAAAGTTAATGGTTAATATGTTCCCTAATCTGAAGAGTTACCAAAACTTTGTATCTAGATCAGAACCGGACAGATTCTCTGACCAAATTTATCAGACTGGATCCTTTTAATCCTCTTGATCAAACCAGATCCAGAGTCCAGACTCTCTCCTGCCACCTGGTGGACAGATGGTGTTACATCATGTTGGGTCGAAGAGAAATGAGAGAAAAACATGAAAAGTGTACAGACAGTTTGTATGTTGCTTTTATTCACTTATCGATGCAATCCATAAGAACTAAAAGACAAAATTTCCCATTGTTTGGCAAAAATGATAATTCAAAACTAAACTATTTTCATATTTCAGCTGCATCACAGTTTCTTGGTTCTTCATGAAGCTCTTCATCAATCCCAATCTGAATGATCACAGAGTCATTTATCACTTCCAGGGGCGTAGCCATCATTTCAGAAGTGAGGGGGACAGATTGTTCAGGAGTAAGACGATTTTTATTGAATTATTTATTGAAAGATCCTCTCCCATTCGATTTTCACAACCATAAATCAACAGATTTCAAATAACTCACAGTATTATAGGCCTATTCATCATAAGATAGTATATACTACACAAACTAAAGTCTACAGCCCGTCTTATTTGTTGAGCATAATATTCATGGCCATGATCTAGTCTAAGTGAAGCACCCAGACGTGTTTCTGCGCCTCTCCTTAGTGTCAGCAAAGAGAAAGTTGCACGCTCCAGAGAAGAGCGTGCAACTTTTCTTTTTTTTATATTTAGGTAATAGTCTGAATATTGAGTGCGTATTCTGCTACTCTGCCAATGAGGCTTAAATTGTACATTTTTAAGTCGTTGAAACCCTGCGATCTAATGACTGCATGTTATGCTGTGTAGATGACTGTCACTTTGATCTTAGACCGGATCCAGAGACAGTTTCAGCAGAGCTATCCTATGCCAAAATGATAAGACATGCTTTTCCTAGGTCTTAAATTCCGTGCGCAATCAGCAGGTGATAACGGCCACCGCCTCTTGATAAATCACTACCAATTTCCATAAATCCCTCCCTTTATTTTGCGCCTCAGCCTTGGTACACCCACAAATGCATATGCAATTAGACCAAACCTCTTCTTTAGTAGATCCGGGCCTAAAGCAGTTACAGGACTATAGGGCTGAGTTATTATAGAAATACTGTAAGCACACTTATTATTGGAAATTACTTAATGATATTAGAAACGGCAGCAGAGTGAAGGGAAAGGAGGAATGAAATTGACAAATACAAGTGCAAACCGCTATCATACAAGTATTATTGTTTCCCTTAAGAAAAGAGAGAGAGAGAGAGAGAGAGCATTTTTCCCGTGTCCGCTACGCCCTTGATCACTTCTAAAATATTAATAATTCAGGTTTAATCCAAACCAATTACTAAAATCTTATCAGAATATTTTGAAACGGAGTACATTAGAGTTCATTAGAGTTTTACAAGATAAAGTTTCATTTCAGCTCTGATTAACTGATGAAATATTTCCATCATGAAAACTGCTGGTGAAGACACTGGCTTTAGTTTCTGCATCATTATCAATAAATAGAATAAATTCAGTACATGCAACAGGTTCCTCATTTAAAATAAATGCACTTTGATCAGAGACTGAAACACACTCAGACCAGTAGGTGGATCCTGTGTGCAGAAACAACAAAGTGAAAGTAAAGTGTGAAGTTTAGTAACTGCGCCACTTGTTTCTTCAGGTCAGATCGACGCATTTCTCAACGGAACATCGGAGGTGAATTTTCATATCAAAACAGGTAAATGACTGTAAATCAGATTAGTGGAACTTTACTGAGAGAAACTAACAGGTGGAAACTGAAGTGGTTTGGTTGTTTCTGAGGGAAAACAGTCTCTGTTCTCCATGGATCAAACATTCATAGAAATAATAATTAGGATTTCTGTTCGGTTTTGATTATGTTTTCATTTCAAGATTGTATTTCTTTTTTTAAGTTTAAAGCTTTAAACGTCGTGGCGTGAAACATTTTAAGTTCCTTGTAAAGAAGTTTCAGATTGATTGGCCAACCCGTTGAGGAGCAAAATGGATGCGGACGGACGGACAGAGACTTCCCCATTTATAGTAGGATAGTAGGATGTATCATCAAATCTAACTAATGCTGAAGCTTGTAAACTGCTGCACGAGCTGCAGCAAGCCAGAGACAGACAGGCATGTTTGGATAAAAGTAATAAAGTATTGCTGTGTGCATAACAACACACATATCAGAATACTGAGTGGAATCATTACATTAAATCTGGAGTGAAACTTAAAATAGATGTAATAAAAGATCAGATTATGTTGTATGCATGATGAAAGTGCCTTAATGACTTAATGAGGTAAATTGAAGGCTATAAAATTAATAAGGGATAAATGAACACAAAAACTTTGCAGCCTGTCTCTTCCAGGAAAAGTGTTAGAAATGAGTTTCCCCAGCAGGAAAGGATCAGGAGGAGACAGGACTACAGACAGGAAGCAGTTTGACGGTGGAAAGGAAGGGGGTGGGGGGGGGGAGATCTGAACATTGTTCCTGTCCATTTCACAAACTGTTATGAGACTGTTGCTCAAACCAGAGACTGACTGCAGACTTCACTGCTGTTCTCTGTAGAAACACTGGAGGAGAAATGAGTCACCGAGGTAAAACCTCCAAGAGGAAAAGGAGCCATCCAGATGGACCTGACACTGGGAAGAAAGCTGAGTGAACGGTATTTGTGCGGTGTGTGTGTGTGTGTGTGTGTGTGTGTGTGTGTGTGTGTGTGTGTGTGTGTGCAGGTACATTGTAGACATGTTTGTTGTTTTTCCGGTGTACAATGTTACCAATCCACCTTATAGATTGACTGAAGTACAGAAGATGAGTGAAGAGGAGAGAGGATCAGTGTCTCCAGCAGGCAGCTGCACATCAATGCAGAGCGACCACTCCAGAAAAGAACTTAATCCAGACTTCAGCAATGAACCCGGACCTTCAGGAACAAAGTAAGATTGTTAGACCACCTGGTAGAATTTAATTAAAGCTGCAATCAGCAACAGAGATACCTGATTGGGCGGATTTCAGTCATTCTTTAGTGAGGGAGCCAATCAGGACAGAGTCCAGTTGTGATGCGTTTCCTGGAGTTAGTCTGAAACTGACTGGAAAAAAATAATTTTAAACACTCAAAATCACATTTGAACAATGTGATATAAATATGTATATAACTAGGGGAAATGTTAATATATAATAGGGGCCCTTTAATTTTTAGGCAAATCAGGTTTACATGCAGCATCTCAGATAGGGCTGTATGGGACGTTCTCCTCTTCTTCTTCCTCACTTTTGGATTTTTACATAAAGATCTGGGCTAGTGCAGCTTTAAATGAGTGTAAGGGATTTAAAGATTTTTCCAAAATGCAATAACTTTAATATAGCCACTAAGATGAAATCTAAATTTTACAGTGTCTTCATTAAACATCCTTGATCATATCACGATATAAAAACAGTAACATTTGAATTTCTTTCACAGCATCTTACAGTTCCAGACATGCAGACATTTGTTTTTAGCATGAGTGGCCTCAGTGGGAATCAAACCCCAAACCCTGCAGTGTTAGTGCCTTGCTCTACCCACTGAGCCACACTAAGACTGTTAACTAACAGCTGTGTCATCTTTCTTTTTGTCTAAATCTCTGTTCTCATCTAACAGCACTCCAGAGAAAGGAACAGCATCGCCTTCTCCCAGCTGTTTGTCCCTAAAAAGTAGCAAGTCTATGGAATATACTCCCAACTTCAGAGAAGAAGATCTGTCTGACTTCAGGTAGTCTGCGTTCAAAACAACCACATCACCTTCATACCCAAAATCACAGTGAAGAAGGCCCTTGAGGGCATTATTGTGTGTTACTGGTCCAGTTAAAACACAACAGAGATAAGCTAGTCCATATCTTCTTCCCTAGCTGCACTAGGTGAGTAAACAGGGAACTCTGAGCCTGTCTCTGTCCTCAGTAATCACCTTTTGTGGGTTAGTACATCGTTCTTTTGACAATCTGAATTGGGCTTCTGTATGAATGCTCAATTTAGATTTTGGCACAAAAGATTGTAACATAATTTGTGTATTGGTAAATTGCTCAAGATGTTGATACAGAAGATGAGTCCAATAGATGTAATACAAAGTGATAAAAGATTTGTTTCTATGTTGAAAAGTAGTGCATGGAATACTATTGTAATAGAGTCATCCTGTGCTAATTCTTCATTAAAATAATTACAATACCCACACTGTAGTACTAATCCTGTCCAGACAGGGCTAAAGATACATTTCAGTGTGCAGTATGTTGAATATTTACCTCATTTAACAAGGCAAACTTTGCTCTGGTTGAAAATGTATTTTGTGCCACTCTAAGTTTTATGTGTTTTTTCAGTGATTGGACTACACCATGTGGTGAACAAGACCAGGACACATTAAAGGTGGGCAGTTTTATTTATTGTACTGTAATGTGTACTGTAATTGTAATGTACTAATCAGTATAGATAATTATTTATTGTTCACTATCAAAGTTTCAGTGAGTCACTGAGATGGCATCTTCTCTTCCACAGAGTAGTTAAGAGTAGGAAACTACGAGCAAATTATGACTATAACTATGAGTGAATTACTGTTGCTTATTGTAATTTAGGAATTAATTTCCCTTGCTTAAGATAAAAGGCCTCATGGCAAGATTTACATTACGTTGTTTTGCTGTATGTAGACATACACGCCAATACATCTCACTAGAGTTTCACTGCACTTTACCCAAAAACTTGTGGAGTAGCCAGTGTTAGTGTTAAACCTTAGTTAAACGTTAGTGTTGTACCTCCTAGAATAAGATACTGTTACATTAAAATGTCTTATAATAAAATAAAACAATTCTTGGTCTATATCAGGTGTTTGAAACCAAAGCCATGGCTTTCCTAAAGCAAGCTCTGAGAGGACATAAGAAGGTCCTTACTGAGAAGCACAAAGAATTGTCTGAGGAAGAACAGGAGGAAGTGGATGATGATGAGCCGGTTGAGTCCGACGCTGAAACAAATGAAGCAGCTCTGAAGATCGCCCTCCATATTTTGAAGACCATGAACAAGAATGAACTTGCTGACACGCTTGAGCAAAGTAAGAGATTGTATCTTCTCTTGGGGAGTTTGTGCGTGTTAGGGGAGCTGACTGTAGCTGCCAATTGATGCCCAGTGAAGTTAGCCTTTTGTTGTACTCCCTTTATACAATACTTGTTTAAGTCTGTAACCCTCCCATACCAACACAATACTGAAATTGTGTTTACAAACCAGTGATTATTCTTCTGAAACACTGGGTCCAATTAGGGTCTCTGGGCGCTTTCACACCGCAAAGTCCGAACCAGAGTTCGCTAGGTTGTTACATTGTGTTGGTCCGGTTCGTTTCACACCGACTATAATATCAAGCGGACCTGTTGGACAGATATCTTGGTGGAAGTGAAAACTAGTACAGATCCTGTACAGGCCCACGATGCGTGTGTTGAATTCAAGCCCCCGGGAACAGGGGCTTGAATTGCACCAGCTGCGGCCACACTGATCCGTCAGAAAACAGACAGAATTACTGACGGATAGATGGCAGAAATACAGCAGCAGCTTCGCTTATAACGGAGCTGTTTCATAGAAACAAGTTAAATTCACTTGAACACATTGTTTTATCACTCACATTGGGTTGAAAATAGGAAAGAATCTCTAGATTCTTCTTTCTGTACATTTTCATAACACAACCTGTCAGCTCCGTGGCTCAGGTTAAACTGTCTGTCTGTCATTTGATGGAGCGTTTGTTTAATGTCGCCCGGCATCCCGGTTGAGTGGAGTTTTCTGTTTTTAAGCATTGTGATTGGCCCGAAGGTCCAAATACCGCCCAGCCGGAAAACTTTGGTTATAAAACGAACCGAGCCAGTACTTCAAGCTCCTAAAACAGGTACAACCACCGGTACTGCTACTGTATTTATTTTTTTATTGTCATTTCCTTTCTTTGGTTTTGACTTTATCAAAGTTGCTTTCACACCGAAATGATCTGCACCACGGTCCGAATGGAAGAGGACCAAGACTGCCGATTTTTGGCAAACCTTTTGCAAGATTTTGGTCCGCACCCGAGTCCGCATGGTGCGTTCACACCAGTCAAAATGATCCGAACTTAGCAAAAAGGTCCTAAAGTCCGGACCAAACGATGCTGGTGGTGTGAAAGCCACCTTAGAAAGTTCTGTAAATTTCTCACTACTTTCACATTTTACCACATAGTGAAGCCATTTTTGATTGTAGATATGTTGAACATTTGTTTTTTCAGCACACAGCTAAATATCAAGTACTACTAAAAGAGAAAAACTGATCTCTATACACAAAGATGCAGTACTTTTATAGCAGTCAAACTGGGGACTTTATCAGCAGACTGTGCAACTTTGATTGGACTGTTTTTGATCCTGTTATTATACCTGCACAAATGTTATTTTAACAAGCCACAAGTGTAGGTTCTTCTAGTGTTTACAACAAGACAATCCACCAAAGGTTATTGTTGTTTGAGTAAAGCTTGTGCATTTTCATGCTGATTGACGGGACACATTAGGGTTAAGAAAAAACAATTTATTGGGGTTGTTATTAATGAGACAAATTTCTGTGTTGTTAGATCATTACGGAGAACTTATCATGTACCAACGGAAACTAAAAGCTTCCCTAAAGAGGAAATATGAGTCCTTGTTGGGAGAGATAACTAAGCAACGACACGCATTACCTCTCAAAAAGATCTATACAGAGCTTCATGTCATCGAGGGAGACAGCGGAGAGATCAATAATGAACATGAGGTGAGAGAGATTGAGACAGCCTTCAACAGACCAAGGACTTTGGAAACTCCAATCAAGTGTGAGGACATCTTCAGGCCTTTACCCAGACAAGCCAAACCAATCAGAACGGTGCTCACCAAGGGAATAGCTGGCATCGGCAAAACCATGTTAACACAGAAGTTCATGCTGGACTGGTCGGAGGAGAACGCCAATCAAGACATCCAGCTCCTGTTTTCACTTCCTTTCAGGGAGTTGAATTTGCTAAAAATGGAAAAAAGAAGTTTGATGGAACTGTGTGACCTCTCTATCGAGCTGGAAGCCTCTGGAATCAAAGACCTGGAGAGGTACAGCGTTCTGTTTGTGCTGGATGGTCTCGATGAGTGTCGACTCCCTCTGGATTTCCAGGGCAACGAGCGCTGTTGTGACGCCACACAGTCGGCCTCAGTGGATGTGTTGCTGACAAACCTCATTTCAGGAAACCTGCTGCCAAAAGCTCGTCTCTGGATAACCTCCCGACCTGCTGCAGCCGGCTGCATCCCTCCACAGTACATTGACCTGGTGACTGAAGTACAAGGCTTCAATGACCCACAGAAGGAGCAATACTTCAACAAGAAAATTGATGATGTAAAATTAGCAAGAAGAGTAATCACACACATAAAGTCAACAAGAAGCCTCTACATCATGTGCCATGTGCCAGTGTTTTGCTGGATTTCTTCCATTGTACTGAGAAAAATGTGTGCAGAATCAGAAAAACGAGAAATGCCGAAGACATTGACTCAAATGTACATCCACTTTCTGGCATTTCAGACCACACAGATGCATCTCAAGTACCGAGAACAGCTGGAATTGGACTCCCAAAGGAGCAATAAGATCATGATGTCACTTGGGAAGTTGGCATTTCAGCAGCTGGAGAAAGGCAACCTGATCTTCTATGAGGAAGACCTGAGAAACTGCGGTATCGATGTCAGAGAAGCGTCTGTCTACTCAGGAGTATGCACTCAGGTCTTCAGGGAAGAGCCCTTGTTGCGTCATAAAGTCTTCTGCTTTGTGCATCTGAGCATCCAAGAGTTTCTCGCAGCTTTGTACGTCTACCTGATGTTCAGGATCCACGGTGTAAACCTGATGATCAAACACGGCACCTCGACCGAGCCTCAGATGTCCAAACCCACGCCTGTAGCCGGTCTGCACAAGGCTGCAGTGGATAGAGCCTTACAAAGTGACAACGGCCACCTGGATCTCTTCCTCCGTTTCCTCCTCGGACTCTCTCTGGAGTCCAATCAGGCTCTGTTCAGAGACTTGATACAGGTAGAAGCCAGAGGCTCACACAGTCCTGAGGAAACCATCATGTACATCAAGGAGAAGATCAGGGAGAATCCACATCCAGAGAGGTGCATCAATCTGTTCCACTGTCTGAATGAGTTAAATGACCACTCTCTGGAGGAGGAGATCCAGAACTACTTGGGCTCAGAACGAGATTCGGTGATGGACCGCTGCTCCCCTGCACAGTGGTCAGCTCTGGTCTTTGTGTTGCTGACCTCAGAGGAGAAGCTGGAGGAGTTTGACTTGAAGAAATACTCCAAAACAGAAGAGGGTCTTCTGAGGCTCCTACCAGTTGTCAAAGCATCCAGATCAGCAATGCAAGTATCTCTGCAAATCATTCATTAGTCATTTTGACTTTTCCCACCTTGTGGTACTATGAGTGCATACAGTTTTACAGTGGGCAGCTGCAGTGGGAATCAAACCCCTAAACCTGGCAGTGTTAGTGCCATGGTCCGCTCATTGAGCTACACGGGACAGATTGACTGACACTCAAGATGAGCAATTACTATTGAGATACTAGCGGGTCTTAAATTCTGAAAGATTAGTCCTTTTTGCTTTATCCATTTAACCCCTTCATCTTAATAAACAACTTCACTCATGTTGAGAAACAAGAAACCCATCTGGATATTTATTCCTTGATAGGCTCTCAAGTCCATTCACTGACATTGTGACAATAACATATTTTGAATTGTGTGTTCTAACACAACACACCATTACACACTCAGATATGACACAAACAGACATTTAAAAAGTACATAATGTTTTCATAATAATCAGTGGATCTGTTGTACCCATCATGGATTGTACATTTAAATTGCAAATCGAAGTTGTCTTTCTCTTTATCAGGCTGAATGATTGTAGTCTCACTGGAAGCTGCTGTGAGGCGCTGTCCTCCACTCTCAGCTCAACATCTTGTGAACTGCGTGATTTAAACCTAAGTGACAACAACTTAGAAGATTCAGGAATTGAACTTCTCTGCATTGGACTCCGGAGCCCATATTGCAGACTGAAGACACTAAGGTGAATAAGTGCTGTACCTGACAATGATGATGACTGTATAAGTACAATATTGAGTCCACACTGGTATTCTGTTGTAAAGTTAAATCCTTATAGTGAGGTGTTTGATGTCAAAGATAAGTAGTTTTGATCCTTTTGCAGGATTTAGTATGAGTATATTCTCTTGCAAATATGTCCACTTGTGCTTTAAGTTTTGGAATGACACACAGAATATATTGCTGTTGACAACCATGTAGTTTTGATATTGCACAATGCGGTTTTTACCAACAGACAGCAACGACATGTGACATACAAGGACATTCTCTGTTGTTTCCCTTCAGGCTGAACCGATGCGGTCTCACCCAGAGGTGCTGTGAAAAGCTGGCTTCAGTCCTGAGCTGTCGCTCACATCTTAGAGAGCTGGACTTGAGTGACAACGACATTGAAGACTCAGGAGTGAAGCTGCTGTCCACTGGACTGGGAAATTTGCGCTGTAAATTGGAAGCCCTCAGGTATCATTTTAATATTAATTAAAATGTAATTTAAATTTTAATACTATTGATGTTAGTGACACTGTTAGTATAAGTTTGATAGCTTATAAGTATATCTCGCTAATGCTCATATTCAGCACAGGGTAAAAAAAGATAATGAGGATAATTGTGGTTTTGGTGTTTAGTACTTCTAATCTTCGCCCCAGGTGGGGTATATGACATCTAATCCACAATTGTTCTCCAGCTTTGGTGCTATTTCACTGTGTGTTGTGCCTCGCACCATGGAAGTTTCATCCACCAGCTCAGATTGCACTGTCCTACGTTAGGTGTTCTTCAGACATCCTGCTTTCCTCCATCCAGGTGGTGCCCATCTCAATGCACTCTTTGTGATGTGGTCTAGGCTCATCTTGAGGATATGACCAAGCTGGCGCAAACAATAGCATTTGATTTCGGTGATTGGCCATTGTTATATATTTTGCTATATCTTTCACAGGCATCCGTTATGGAAGGCAGTGATGTTTTTCATATCCCCCTTTGTCACTCGCCAGGATTCTGAGACATATAACAACACTGATTTCACAAGGGTGTTCTAAAGTCAAATCTTGGTTTTGGAGCTGTATTAGCCAGATATCCGCAATTGGCCAAGAGGACGCTACACAATACTTTGCTGGAGATGGACAGAATTGGCAATTGTCACATTGCTGGAGGTTGGAGGAGGATTAGGCCTTTAATCCATTCATTGAAGATGATGTTTTGATCCCCAGTACTTTGGATCAAGTGAGTGAGTACCATAGTGGCTGTTGATAGGTCAGCCTTGAGTATCTCAGTTTGAACAGAATCAGTGCCAGCTGCTTTGGCAGTCTTCATTGCTTTAATGGTACTCCTGACGGACGAGTGTCAATCTTGAAGATACTTGAAGCTGGGAGAGGAGTGGCGGGTTTGTTGGGTTCTGGTCTATTGAGCTCTTCCTGAAAGTGCTTAACCCAATGTGCTGCTTGCTGCCATTCAGTGATTAACTTATTGCCAGTTTTATCTTGCACTGGGGTTATGGCATTTATCTTTCATCTCACCAGATTAATGCTTGCCCATACTTCTCTCACTGTTGGTGTTATCTCTGCTGACTTTAGTGTCACCAATGCCTAGCAGCATGCCATGCTAGGGGACTTTGGAGACAACCAGTTGTTTATACCAGTGGTCTTTCCCCTCAGGTTCTTCATCTTTGGAGTGCAACACTGAATGATGGTGAGATTTGAGGAGAGGCAAGCTGTGATTAACCTGGGATTTAAGGTGCATTCCCGTTCGATCAGGGTGTTGACTTTTCATTTTGAGAGAGCAACTCAATAGATGTGAGTGATATCATGCCCAGAGTGAAGGATATGTGATTAAGGCCCCGTGTCCACCAAAGACCTGTGAAAAAAGCGCTAGTGTTGTTCTGTCATTAATTCCAATGGAAAAGTAGCGCTTTCAGCGCCTATGACCCAAAACAGGCACCTCACCTCTTTTTAGCGCTGAGCGCCGTGAGCACAGGACCTGTTCTCGAGTTGAAACAATTTCAACTTTTCTGAAGCACACCGCTCATCAATGTCACTTCAGAGTTCTACCAGTTCTTGTAGTGAATGTTAGCTAGGCTAACGTCTTCTCAGCGCTTCCCGCTCCAACGCTCACCTGATGCAGCCAAAGCACTCAGCACCAGCGCTTCAAGCGTTCAACAGGTCGGTTGGTGGACACGGCCCCTAATTGCTGTTCATGTTATGCCCAGAGTCAGTGCATCTGCAGTCAGCAATTCCCAGGATGACAAGATGGTATCTCTTCATTTCATTGGCAATCGGAGCAGTCCTTGAGGTATCAGTCTTGGTGCTGACTTTCCCTGTGCCGTGCTGTTTTGATCTTAGTTTTAAGGAAGCAGACTATCTTTCACAAAGCTTACTTTCAAAGGCCTTCACCAGGGGTGGTCATAACTGCCATTGTTGAGGCTCATGTCTGCTCTATGGCTGGTCTTGGTTGCAATTATATCAGTTTCCATAGCAGGTGTGTTTCACAGCATGGGGTTGTTAATCCCAAGCCCGCCAATAGGTAGATGAGTATTACTTTGTCTGTTTTCTCCTCCTCCACCGAGTCACCATGGTTGAACTTGCTAGGAGCTGAAGCTCCAGATGGCATTGCCTTTGGGATCATCAGAGAAACCTTTAGGTTACTTCCATAACCCTGGTTCTCTGAGTAGCAGAGAGTGAGATGTCTCACTATGGGTTACGCCCCCCTCGTGTATCTTCAGAAGCATTTATTCCACTACGCCAGCTCTGAGTGGCTGGCAGTCATGACGTGTGCGTCAGGACCCTCCTCCTGTATATAGGGCTGATGCTGCGCCACTCGTCATTCAAGCACACATCTTCTCGCATCACCCCAGTAGCGAGAAGGGCAGTCCGGTGAGACATCTCACTCATGCTACTCAGAGAACTGGGGTTACACAAGTAACCTAAAATTCTCTTTCATAGCATTTGTTTCAGTGTCTCACTATGGGATATGGAGACTCCCGTATTGCCAGAAAAGCTTATCTCGAACACTGACCACCAACACTCAGGTGTTGGACAACCCCGACTGCTCTGCCTCAGAGCCAACGTTCAGAACAGCATGATGCAACAGTTGGGGCCGTGACATCCAATTTATAAAACCTTGCAAACATGAGAGGCGAGGACCAGCTAGCTGCAGCGCATATATCCTGAATCAAGACCTCTCTAAACAGAGCCCAAGAGGTAACCAAACCTCTGGTAGATTGTACACGTAAACCAGACGGGGCCTGAAGACCCATGCTCAAATAGGCCAGTGCAACAGCCCCCACAAGCCAGTGAGAAAGCCTCTGCTTTGTTATAGGCTTACCCTTGCAGGACGCAGCCCGACATGTATTAGGACGGTTGATGCAGTTTTTTTGCTGCGAACTATGGGCAGAGTTCTACACCATGATCCTGTGGCCCAAAACTATTGTCATCAGACTAATTAGGCATGGTCATCAATTTTAGGGTGACAACATACATTTTTGATATGAATGAATATCCATCAGAGAGTAACACATTTTATGTATTAGGTGTGATCTAGTGGTGATACAAACACTTAAGGGCAAACTCTGCTGCTCAACAGATTGTCGTTCTGTAGTATTACGGAGGAGGGTTGTGGTTTCTTGGCTTCGGCTGTGAGGTCCAACCCATCCCACCTGAGAGAGCTGGATCTGAGCTACAACCACCCAGGAGACTCTGGAGTGAAGCTCATCTCTGAAGCTCTGGAGGAAGCACACTGTGACTTAACCAAACTCAGGTAAAGACCATAATCTAGTATGATTCTTTTATTTCTTTTAGTAACAGCACTGATGTCACATGGGGCAGATTCAGATGTGACACCAGCAGGCTTTCAGACAGGCTTTTATGCTCTCCGCTTCCACAATGTCTAGAATGTCTCACAGCACATGTTCCTATCTATTCCACAGTGTGGGCCACAATGCAGAATGCTGGTTAAAATCAGGACTGAGAAAATGTAAGTTGTGAGTTTCTCAACAGAATCGGTTAGTGATCGGATACTGTTGCCTCTAAGTTGATGTTTTTGTTGTTGAAAATGAACGAGATTCAAACAGACTTTTGGAAATAAAATAAATGAGTGGCTGTTGTGGTAATAAAAGTTTATACAGCAAGTAGTTTAAGCCAAACAATCTCATTGGTCAAAGGTGACCAGAGACCTACTAACCCAGGGAGCAAGTTAGTTACCTTTTTGGCTTGCTCCCTTTTTCATTCTTTTGTATCTACACCACTTAAGTAAAACTCTCCATTAAGTACACATGCTTTGGTACCTGTTGGATAAATGCCATAATACCCAAGTGTGCTATTTTTACTGTGGTTATGGGGACGTTGCTGATGCCAATGGATCACGGTCATATCCATTGTAAAGAAAATTCTCTCAGATATTACTGCTATAATAAATTCTGTCTAATTCCTTGACTTCTTCCTGCTGTCAGATGCGTGTGAGCTCACAGTGGATCCTAACACAGCCCACAAACTCCTCATCCTCTCTGATGGGAACAGGAAGGTCACCCAGGGGAGAGAAGAGCAGCCATATCCTGATCACCCAGACAGATTTGACTACTGGACACAAGTCCTGTTCCAAGAAGGCCTGACTGGCCGCTGCTACTGGGAGGCTGAGTGGGAAGGGAACTGGGCCGGGCTCGGAGTTGCATACAAGGGCATCAGTCGCAAGGGGGTTGGAAATGATTGTGTGATGGGATACAATCCACTGTCTTGGGGTCTGCACTGTTCTGCTCATGGCTACCATGCATATCACAACTTTAAG
This sequence comes from Centroberyx gerrardi, assembly GCF_048128805.1. Taxonomy (NCBI): domain Eukaryota; kingdom Metazoa; phylum Chordata; class Actinopteri; order Beryciformes; family Berycidae; genus Centroberyx; species Centroberyx gerrardi. Next base: position 2,477,638 of record NC_136008.1, on the reverse strand, counting down.
AGCATTCCCCTTCAAGTCCCTTTGGCTGGTTCTCGTAGATTGGCCATTTACCTGGACTGGCCGGCCGGCATCCTGTCCTTCTACAGAGTTTCCTCTGGCAGGTCGCTGACACACTTGCACACCTTCTACACCACATTCACTGAGCCTCTCTACCCAGTTTTTAAAGTGTGGGATTATGGCTCCTCAATGAGATTGTGTCAGGTGAAGTAGCTTGACAAAGCAAAGGGTTGGACTGTACTGTGTGTAGGCCTCTTATACAACGACTTGTTTGAACCTTGATTGAGCTTGGCTGGAGGGGCACTGATTAATTGACTAATTAAAGCATCTGAAAGATATAATCTTTATTTATATAGCACTTTTCAAAACAGAGACTTAATATCCTGATTTAGAGGACCAAGGGCAGGCCAAATTAGGCTGGATGTTCACTCAGGGCCTATAACAAGGAATTCAGTTTCATCCAATTTTAATTGTAAGATATTCTTCACATGCAGTCCTCAGCATCTGTTAAACAACTATGCAGAAAGGCCAATTTATTTAGTTCACTCGGCTTGACCGAGAGGTGCAGTTGGGTATCATCAGCATAGCATAATTATGTGACCCAAAGAAAGCATATACAGGGAGAATAAAATTGGTCCAAGAATTGAGCCTTGTGGCACACCATACGTGATCAAGGACTGAGAGAAGAAATAGCCATAAATGGACACAAGCAATTTCCTATCAGTCATGTATGAACAGAACAAATCTTGGGCAGTCCCTGAAATCTCAACCCACTGCCTCAGTCTATGAGGATGCGGCATGGTGGCTGAGTGGTTCGTACTGTCGCCTCACAGCAAAAGGGTTGTGGGTTTGAATCTCCAGTCTAGTCCTTGCTATGTGGAGTTTGCATGTGTGTGAAATTTCATGTGTCTTGCCTTGTCTTGTTTGCATGGGTTTCCTCGGGGTGCTCCGGTTGCCTCCCACAGTCCAATGACATACAGGTCAGGTCAATTGAAGACTCTAAATTGCCTGTAGGGAATGTGTTTGTGTGTAGTATGTATATGAAGAATGTACAGTATATGATGTAGAATGGTATGTGATGGTATGTAAAGCCCTTTGAGATTTGACTGTGATAAAGGGCTATATAAATAAATAAGACTATATATTTATATAAGTAAGCAAGACTAGGGCCCGGATCTACTTACATGTCGCAATGATCAATACCGCCAGTGCAAGGTATTTACTAAAGTTGGGAACGCAAATAAGCAGAGGAGCAGATAATTAATTAGAATTGCGAATGCACTCTGCAGTCGCAATGTACACAATAGCCCATAAGCTGCAACATAATGACGGGCAAAAGAAGCGCAAATGTCTCTCCAGTGGAGCTGGAAGTGTTGGTGGCAAAGAAAACACCAAAGAGCTGCAGAGAAGAGATGTTTTACCCGCGCATAAAAAGTCACTCTGGAACAACATAAAATGAATGCAGCTGGGCACCACAAGCGCGATTTAGTGGAGGTAAAAAGCACTGGTATGATATGAGGAGGTGAACCAAAATGCTGACCACAAATAACACCAAAGAGGAGCCTTAACTTAACATGTTTTAGATGCATTGTTTTCATCAATGCAATATCGTGGAGACATTCGCTCATGTCAGCAAATCCAGAGAGGAGCCTGCAGCTTTTGCTTTTTGTATATTTAGGTAATACTCTGAATATTGATTGCAAATGCCCTGTGCGCTGGCTTAGTAGATAAGAAAACAAGGTTTTGCACTGGTGCAAACCTTTAGTAGATCCGGGCCTAGATGAGGATACAATGCAGGGTTCTCCAATTCCGGTCCTCATGGGCCGGTGTCCGGCAGGCTTTTGTTGCTCCCTGGCAGTTAATGAGCCAGGCATGGCTAACCCTAACCGGTGGTGAACGGTTAGGGTTAGCCATGCCACACCAAAAGATATACAGGAAGCGTTATACTGAGCCATCAGGTGAAGTCATCAAAATACTGCAACAACTTGCACTGCTGTAGCCAAACTTCTGTTGAGCGAGTAGTTGCTCTTAGGGCTTTACCTTTATAGCAACACTATAAAGATTATTTTCCACATGCAGTACATTATAGATTAGCGATTACTCACTAAAAACTATAATCACTAATATAATCCATCGTGATGCTCCTTCTCCGAATATAATCGGATTACTTTTACTTTTAGATTGCCTTTCTTATACACTCTATAGAAAATGAAGTTAAAGGATAAGGCCGGTGTTTTTTAACGCATTTCTTACCATCAACAAATCCTATGAAAATAACAAAATCAGCAACGATTTTGTTTTGCCAGCAAGTCTGGTCCATGTAGCGGTGCCCAGTGCAGCCTCATGTCCCAGCAGCCATAGAACTGCATTGTATTAAAAACTATTAAAACCCGTCACAGAGCCATGCTGCTGCTCTGCAGCATATTTCATCATCACGATGCACCGGGCCGGACGGCTTTTTCCTCAAACGACTTAATAAGCCGACCGTAAACACGTTTTCCATCTCAGGAAAGTAGTTCCGTAGCACAGAAAATAGTCCCCGGCGTAATGAAGAATTTGTTCCCATTTGAATTTGATTTGGTAATAACTACAACAGCCTGACTTTTCATGGTAACAGTTAGCGATTTTTAAAATGTAAACTATGTCTTTGTGAGCTGTATTTAAAGGTTTTTAGCTTCCAATTGGAGCCGATGACTTCCGGGTTGACGGCTAAAAACAGAACGTGGGAAGTCAGAAAGTAACGGGAGGAGAGCAAACACATTGTTGATTTTGTTATTTTCATAGGATTTGTTGACGGTAAGAAATGCATTAAAAAACACCGGCCTTATCCTTTAACAGAGAAATAACTAATGTTTGCAGACCGTAAAATTAATATCACCACTGTTAAATTATATTTGTGTTCACAATCTCATAGTCAAAATGCCTTATTACTGTCCCTTTCTCTGAGAATGTAATCACCTATTTATTCCAAAGTGTCTGTAATCTAATAATTGTTCGTTTTTTCAGCAGCTGTAACACATTACATGCACCATTTGTTGTATTAATACTGTGATAACATTAAGAGCATCTCAGTGGTTGTTACTGAGTCATATTTTATAGTCACAAGCCTGCATCTCTAACCTTCAGACTTCCATATCAGAGTTCAGGATGAGAAGGAGAGCCATTTGTTTTGCTGTACAATCTACAGGCAGGAGGACAGCAAATACAACTTGCACATTTTAATAAACATTTCTTGACAGCAATATGTTGAAATTTATTTTGATACATTTGATGACCAAGCATCTGTAATTTATAACAAGATACATTTTGATGTATTTTTACCCAGCTACACCTACATGTTGTGTTTGAAGTTAAAGTGATGCAGCTCATAGAGTGATGCAGCTTAGTGGGCATGTGCAGTGAAGGTTTTTTTTTTTTTTGTGGGTCTGACAGACCGACAGACCAACAGACCAACCGACTGACAGAGTGACTTACACTAGCTGCTGGTCACTGCTAAAAACAGAAAGGAACCACAGTAGTATTTCTAGGACTCTGGGATATTGGTGCCTGACTTTCAAGTGCATGTAAAGACTTAAACTTTTGAATATTTTCATTCCTACATGAGATATACGCCATTTGAAAAATGTGGCTTCTACACTAACAATGATTGGTGGCTTGAAAGTCAAACTCGCTATTGAATAGGCTATTATTGATGTTATTAGCTATCTGGAGCCTTTTACTTACAAACTAATTACATTTTAGTGTATGTATACTGAACAAAGATATAAACGCAACACTTTTGTTTTTGCTCCCATTTTTCATGAGTTAAAATAAAAGATCTAAGACTTTTTCTATGCACACAAAAGGCTTATTTCTCTCAAATTTTGTTCACAAATTTGTTTAAATCCGTGTTAGTGAGCACTTCTCCTTCGCCAAGATAATCCATCCACCTGACAGGTGTGGCATATCAAGATGCTGATTAAACAGCATGATTATTGCACAGGTGTGCCTTGGGTCAGTCACAATAAAAGGCCGCTCTAAAATGTGCAGTTTTATCACACAACACAATGCTACAAATGTCGCAAGTTTTGAGGGAGCGTGCAGTCGGCATGCTGACTGCAGGAATGTCCAGCAGAGCTCATGTTGCAGCATGATGATGCTCGGCCCCGTGCTGCAAGGATCTGTACACACTTCCTGGAAGCTGAAAACATCTCAGTTCTTGCACGGCCTGCAGACTCACCAGACATGTCACCACTGAGCATGTTCGGGACGCTCTGGATCGGCGTGTACGACAGTGTGTTCCACTTCCTGCCGATATCCAGCAACTTCTCACAGCCACTGAGGAGGAGCGGACCGACGCTCCACAGGCCACAACCAACAACCTGATCAACTCTGTGTGAAGGAGATGTGTCGCACTGCATGAGGCAAATGGTGCTCACACCAGATACTGACTGGGTTTCCAAAAATGCATATCTGTAGCCCGAGTCATGTGAGATCCATAGTTCAGTGCCTAATAAATGTCTTTTTTCAAGATAAAAACTGCACATTTTAGAGTTGACTTTTATTGTGACCATTTATTATGATACAAGAGCCAGCTGATTGAGCTCTAGAGCTCAATCAGCTGGCTCTTGTACAATCAAATTATTAATATTTTTAATATACACTCACCGAGCACTTTATTAGGAACACCTGTACACCTGCTTATTCATACAATTATCTATTCAGCCAATTATGTGGCAGCAGTGCAATGCATAAGATCATGCAGGTACAGGTCAGCAGCTTCAGGTAATGCTCACATCAAACATCAGAATGGGAAAAAAATGAGATCTCAGTGACTTTGTCCGCGGCGTGGCTGTTGGTGCCAGACGGGCTGGTTTGAGTATTTCTGAAACTGCTGATCTCTCTAGAGTTCACACAGAATGGTGCGAAAAACAAAAAACCTCCAGTGAGCGGCGGTTCTGCGGACGGAAACGCCTCGTCGATGAGAGAGGTCAGAGGGGAACGGCCAGACTGGTTGGAGCTGACAGAAAGGCAGCAGTAACTCAGATTACCTCTTTACAACTGTGGAGAGCAGAAAAGCATCCCAGAATGCAACACGTCCAACCTGGAGGCGGATGTCACTCTGGTAGCCGGTTGACACTGAGCTGAAAGCTGATACCTACCCAGTATTAGTATGATGTTCCTAATGAAGAGCTCGGTGAGTGTAGATTCATAGCGTTGCATAGAAGTTATTATAGCTGTTATCACCAGATAGCTGTTGTAGAGCCACAGAACTTGTTTTACATTTTATTTCTGGCATGTAAATCCCATTCATATTCATATTTTGGACTACACACCAAATGGCGGAAACGCAACTTTACAGCCTACAAAATGACATCAGACTTACTTACTCTATTCAGGAAACAGTTCAGCACAAAGAAACACTGCTGGTTTGTTCACTGGTAAAAAAACCAATGGCTCATTTTCACTCTCACTATTCTGAATGCCTAACTGAACTGAAGCTAAGGTTTCAGCAGAAGTCCAAATCGATCATCCAAAATGATTGACAGCACAAAATTAAAAGAAATATCTTTTTTTTAAAGGATAACAGGTCATTTAAGTCCTTGGTTGACAGAATAATTTAACCGTTAATGACTGGATCCTGTATATTTTTGGAGATATTTACTGATAAATTTTAGGTAATGATTTTTTTTCTCTCCCCAAAATAAATGTGTAATGTTCTGGAATCTTCTCTTCAAATGAATCTCAAACAATGCTTTGACATCCACACTTAATATATGGCACTATATGAAAATATTTATCATACCGTAAGACACATTTTGACATTGTGAGGACTGAGTTCATCGATGTGGATCCTTTGAGAGAAAATATTTTGTCCCACCTACGACTCCGATGGTTTCGTTCCTTCCTTCTGCTGGTCGGGGAACGGCGGCTTGTTCCGATCCACCGGCTGTGGCAGGGGTCCGGAAGAAAATGTTCAGTGAAACCCTCCTGTACCCGGGACGTCCCAGGTTCGATCCCCCAGTGACGCCCCATATGTCACTGTCCAACATGAGGATCGATACATTATACAGCAATAACGAAAAACCTTACAAACCACACCTGAATTTACTGTGTAAGTATTGCCCTCTGAAGTGTGACATCATTTTTCAGCCCAAATAAGGGATTCTGGCCCCGCCCTCTTTCAGTCTACCATGAAAATGAAGAGATGTAAGATTATGTTAATTCCTTTAGCTGCATCCAACACTGATATTGACTGTTTCTGCTTTATTAGCTGAGGTGGATTCTGATGGTTTTGGAGAATAACACAACTTCCGCCTCATTAACAGTTTTGAAAAAATTCAGTATAAGAAAATTCATTTAAAATATGTAATTTATTTATGCTTACATTATTTCACCCATTGTAGAACGGAACAACATTTTCGCCATACTAGGAGAAAAAAAAAATGGATCCGGATTGAAACTGAAAGCCCCGAAATGTCAAAAACACTTGGGAGGACCGTGTGGCTGCTGGTTTATTTCCCACCGTAACGCTGACCTCAAATACAAAATACCAATACTGAAGCCTGTAGTCATAGCCAGGTGTGAGGTTCAAAAGCACAGAAATACTATTAACTCATAAGTAGTATAGAGATGTGTTGGCATGAATCAGCTGCTGAGGCGGGACACTGGATGTGTTTTGGCCAAGAGGGATGTGTTCTTGTTAACTGTATTTCAGTTTGATGAAATCATTACTGTACAAAACACAAGCTGCAAAACAGAGAGATCGAGCACTTCCTGTGGGACCGAAGCCTGGCATCTTCAAAAAGCGATTCACTGGTTTGTGAAAGAGCTGGAACACAAAGCCGCCGTACCTGAACGAGTTTGACTTTCTGGGTTTTGATTTCTGGAAAATCTTCGCCAAGCTACGCACCGTTTCACCAGCAGTGGCTTCCTTTCCCACCAGATCAGGTCAAAGAACAGCTTGTTTACACACACACACACACACACACAACATAACAGACTCTTTTGCCTTTTTCATTGCAATTTGTTAGTTTACGAGGCAGAAGGAGGGAAAAATCGCATTCCCTCCAATCGAACTGAAAGGATAAGGTTGTCGATTTTGTTCCTATATATAATGAGTCTCTTCCATACCTGTAGTTCTTGGACCCACAGGCAATATTGTCTCCAGTCAAACTGTTTGGCAAAATATCTCCATAAAATCCAGTCTGTGAAAACGATGTCAACTGACCGACGTATTTCTCTCCGCGGCCCGGAAAGCGGCGGCACCGCACCGTTTCCACTCAGCGGATCGTCTTCTACCGAACTCTACTGTTTACGATCTGACCCGACCGTCCAGAACCAGATCACTCCGCCGGGAACCGCCTTTCACCCCACAGCGCTCTGTGCTGCGGCAGAGAAAAATAGTTCTGTGATTTCCTGATTAGTGAAAGTTGCTTAACGGCGGAACTGAGTCTGTTTCCTCTCGACTCTGCGGAGACACAGACGGCTTTTCTGGAGATATTCTGACAAACAGTTTGGACTCGTTGTTGCAGCAAGAGGCAGCGGAGCTTCAACTGACAGCTGACTGGAGACAAGACTGTCTGTGGGTCCAACAACTACAGACAATACTGTCTGTGGGTCCAACAACTACAGACAATACTGTCTGTGGGTCCAAGAGCTACAGACAATACTGTCTGTGGGTCCAAGAGCTACAGGAGGAAGAGATTCATTATACATGGGAACAAAATCACTGAACATATCCTTAAAGCCAGCTGTCCACTCGCCTGCCGACCAGCTCAAAGTCATTTCAACAGTCTGGGGCTGGTAGGTGAAATATGATATCCATCAGTCTCTCATTGTTACACACTTTTCAAAGCAGCCCAGACATGTGTGTTGAGGTCAGTGAAGGAGGCTTCATGGTGTGAAACCACAGCCAGCATGGCCCCAGTTAACTGTACATCTTTCAACCACCAGATGGCAATATAACATAAACAGTTCATTAGGTATTGCATCACTGTTTTATCCCTCAGCGGCTGGCAAGTTAAAGGGCAAATCAGCTCAACTCTGAATTAACTGAATTAAAACCGGCACCAGTGGAATACGTGAAAGAAGAGGGAATATTTTGTCTTCTCAGCTTTCTGCTCCTTCATTTAAGGAGTAATGAGTTCTTCAGGTCCGTTCCCGGTTCTGCAGGTTCAGTTATTATTTCCTTTCCACTGTCAAACGGTGTTTCAGGGCCTTTCTCCTTTTTCACATGAGCTGTTTTTGTTTCTCGCCTGCAGTCCTGTCCTTTACGCTTGTGTCGTGTTGCGTTCAGGTGCACATCGGATGTACTTTTCTACACCCGACTTGCATGTGCTTCTTGGTCCAACTTGGAGGTGACGAAGCATCTGATTCATGTCCGCCTGCAAACAGCTGACCTGCTTGAGAGCGAGGAGGAATTAAGGGGATTTGTAAAGTTTTAAGTAAGCAGTTATTTAGGCTTCTGTTGAGCTGTGTGTCGGCAGCCATGTTGGAGCTCAGCCAGTTCACGACCATCCAGAATCCCGACTCTTCAGCGCCTGACTTGTGGGGCGTTCAAGTGCCGCTTCCCGGTGGGAAAGTCGCATGTCCGATAATCCGACAGCAGATGAATGCACAATTAGTTGCCTTCGTCTTTGTCTTCCACGTCTTCCTGTTTTTCTTTCCTTTTTCTTTTTTTCTCTCCCTTCCTCCTCCCCTTCGTTAGCTCCGCTCCTTCCTTCCCTTCCTTCCTTCCCTTCTCTCCTTTTCTCCTCTCTCTCCCTTGTTCCTTTTTCTCCTTCGTTCCTTTCTCTCCTTGGTTCCCTTCTCTCCTTCCCTCTCTTCTCTCCTTTGTTCCCTCCTCTCCTCCTTCCTCTCCTCCTTCCCAGGTGCTCTGTCATTGGCTGTCGCTCTCTCCCAGTAGCCAATAGGTGGTCATCTTGCCTTTGCCCTTGATGTCGATCTCTCCTCTCAGCTCCAGCTGGAAACAGTTGAACTCCAGCAGAACGTCGCGAGTCGCCGCCGACACGTGGATCTTCAGAGCTGCATGGACACACACACACACACACACACACACACACACACAGATATGTATATATGTTCATTTTATATATTTGTTCTGCCATATTGGGAAACGCTGGTGACACATTTGTGCATCTTCAACGTAAAATCTGTCTCTTTACTTATTCTTTCTCTTTCAGTATGTTCGTGATCCATCAGAAAACACACAGAATTATTGATGATAGATTTGGTTAACGCTTTATTTTCCGGATTCGCGATCTCCTAATAATTTCCTAGAAAGGAACTGTTAATTTCTTAGGAAGTTTCCTGGAAAGAACCATGAAGTGATATTCTAATTACAGGGAAAATAGAGACAGAGTTCATTAGTAGTTGGTAAGTTCCTCCAGTTTCTTCTGTTGTTTCCAAGACAGAAACATGAAATTATGTAGCAGTTATACAGAACATTTGAAATTAACTAAAATGAATTAAGAATTCAACAAATAACTATATTATATAATTATATATATAATGACTTCTGATATTTGACCTCTGCCTATTATTTTTCCAATAAATAGTTTATAGTTTTGCAGTTCTTTCCAGGAAACTCTTTAAGAAATGTTCAGTATCTGATCGCCTCTCCAGACTGATGAGTTTCTATAGAGCTACTACATCATGTCATGGTTCTTTCCAGGAAACGTCATAAGAAACTAACAGTTCCTTTCTAGGAAACTGTGGACCCGGAAAATAAAGCGTTACCTAGATGTATGTGTCTGTGTGTGTGTTGGTTTGTTCTGAGTGTCACCATGGCGGCGAGGCAGAGGAACAGGAAGCTTTGCCACTTGATAGAAAACAGAAGAAACAAACTCTACAGTATAAATTCAGTGAGAAACTGAGCTGGAAAACCTCCAGTCATCCCAACGCTCCACCAGGCTTCCTCTGTTTTGTTTCTGTAATCCTCTGATGATGAAGTCGTTCTGGTGATGAAGTCGTTCTGGTGATGAAGTCGCTCTGGTGTCTTTGTTCGCCGCTATTTTTCCAAAACAAAAACGTTCAGAGCTGTGAGTTAGTGGACAGTTACTGACCCTCTCCGCTGGACTCCATACGGGACGAAGTGTTCACCGTGTCTCCAAACAGACAGTAGCGCGGCATCTTCAGACCGACCACACCTGCACACACCGGGCCTGCACACACACACACAGACACACACACACACACACACACACACACACACACACACACAGGCATGCACAGAAAAGGAAGGATGAATTTTATGTATACATACCGGAGTAATAACACAAATATACTATAAATTTGCCACTTGAGAAAAGCTTTGTTTATCATCGCTGTCCAGTCGAAACCTTGTACCTCCAAAATATCAACCTTTCAGGAACTAAGATAAACTGCCTTGTTCTCAGCTTGCCCACCATGCAGCTTTGAGTTGATGCACTCGGGGATTTAAAGAGTTTCATCAGACCGAGGGTGGGAGAATTTTCTCAAAGAGGAACAATGTAATCCTTCAACTTCACTGAAAACAAGAAAATCACCGAGACTGGAGTTACAAGGTTTTCACACGACTACAGCACACGTAGGTCGCATTTCTCAGATCAGATTTTGTCCCACACATCCATTTACTGTTCATACTGATTAGAAAACATCAGATCTGAGTCACATGGAGGAAAAACATCCGAGTGGTGACAGTGTGAGCTGCAGTGTGAACCAGCCTGTAAACACATTCACATCAGGAGGAGTCAGCATTAAGTTTCCTCTGAGCCGGCAACTAATAACCATCACATTAGAATAATGTAATCATTCATTCATTCATAACAGAACCAAGGGAACAATGAAAAAGCCTTATTGGCATCCCTGGATCTGAAATCTAATAACGAATAATATCTGAAATTCCATAACATAAAATGCTACACCTCTTCTCTCTCTCTCTCTCTCTCTCTATCTCTCTCTCTCTCTCCCTCCCCTCCCTCTCTCTCTCTCTTTCTCTCTCTCCCTCCCTCTCTCTCTTCTCTATCTATCTCCTCTATCTCTCTCTCCCTCCTCCCTCTCTCTCTCTCTTTCTCTCTCTCCCTCCCTCTCTCTCCCTCTCTCCTCTCTCCCTCCCTCTCCCTCCCCCTCTCTCCCTCTCTCTCTCTCCCTCCCTCCCCCTCTCTCCCCTCTCTCTCCCCTCCCTCCCTCACTCCCCCCTCTCTCCCTCCCTCTCCCTGCCCCCTCTCTCCCTCTCTCTCTCTCTCCCTCCCTCCCCTCTCTCCCTCTCTCTCTCCCTCCCCTCCCTCCCTCCCCCTCTCTCCCTCTCTCTCCCTCCCCCTCCCTCTCCCCTCCCTCCCTCTCCCCCTCCCTCTCTCTCTCTCTCCCTCCTCTCTCCCTCCCTCCCTCCCTCTCTCTCTCTCTCCCCCTCCCTCCCCCTCCTCTCTCCCTCTCTCCCTCCCTCTCTCCCCCTCCCTCTCCCCCTCCCCCTCCTCCCTCCCCTCCCCCTCCTCTCTCCCTCTCTCCCTCCCTCTCTCCCTCCCTCCCTCCCTCCCTCTCTCTCACCGCTGTGTATCCCGATGCGTAGTTTGAGCTGCTGGTCCGGTCTGTGTCTCATCTTGAAGGTCCTGACGGCGTCCAGCAGGGGCGAGCGCCATGCGGGCGATCTCCCGGCCGTGCAGCTTCCCGTTCCTCACCGGCAGCCCGACACCACCATGTAGGCGTCGCCGATCGTCTCCACCTGGGGGACGACAGGTCAGCGACGTGGTGACTAACCCTGACCCGAAACACTACAGCTGGAGTACGTTTACACATACATTAATAATTCCATTTTATCCCAATTAAGGCTGTTACATTGAAATTGCTGTGAAAATGCCTTTATCTGATTATCTTAACCCCTCGCACCCTGATTTCACCATAAATTTCCCCTTAAAGAGTAACTAAACCCCAAACCCAATCTGCCCATCTGCTGCGAGTACAACAGGTGGTGACATCACCTGGTACAAAAGACCAGCCAATAGCAGATGGCCAGTTCAGTACCCTACTTTTCACCATTAGGTGTCCGGGACTTCACTACAGATTTGGGTTTGGGGTCCAGTTACTCTTTAATTAGCTTTAAAGTTAGAAAAAATATTTTTTTTGCGTACTGTACAACAACATGTCATCCATATTGTGTATCTGCTGTTCCAGCGCTTCACTGAAGCTCCAGCTGCTGATACCGAGTGCAATATTCAAACCCAAGATGTTGCAACATTACATCAAATGAAGAAAATCTAGATGTCTTGTGCTTCATTTTATACACGTTTCCCTGTAATTCAGCCTGACATGTTTGGTGTTGATATCCGGACCCAGATTCCCCATGAGGATCGATAAAGTTTCATCTGATCTAACGTTAAAACAGTTTGTGTCTCTGCCCTTCACCTTGTAAACGTCAAAGTTGTCGATGATGGCATCAAAGCAGGTGTAGAGGTCGTTCAGCAGCGTCACCACCTGCAGGTCGACAGGACAGATACCACTTAGTGAGAAAAACAGCAACATAAATATATCAGGCTCTACCGTCTACTTGCAAATCTCAATTTATTGTTATGTTTCGGAAGCAAATATTTCTCAAACAGTAAATTGTATAAATCTCATCATTCTTTAATTTAAACGACCTCCATGGGCGTGCTCTCAGCAGATATGGAGGTGAAGCCCCACGATGTCGCTGAAGTAGATGGTGACGGAGTCGAAGGCTTCGGCCTGAACCGTCTCTCCTCTCTTCAGCTGCTCCGCTACCGAGCTGGAGGAGAGAGAGAGAAGAGAGAGAGAGAGGGAGAGAGGGAGAGAGAGAGAGAGAGAGGGAGAGAGGGAGGGGGAGAAGAGAGAGAGAGAGAGAGAGAGAGAGGAGAGAGACAGAGAGAGAGAGAGAGGGGGGGGGAGAGAGATGGAGGGAGAGAGAGAGAGACAGAGAGAGAGGGAGGGAGAGAGGAGAGAGAGACAGAGAGAGAGAGAGAGAGATGGAGGGAGAGAGAGACAGAGAGAGAGAGGAGAGAGATGGAGGGAGACAGACAGACAGAGAGAGAGAGAGCGGGAGAGACAGAGAGAGAGAGAGAGAGAGATGGAGGGAGATGGAGGGAGAGAGAGAGAGAGAGAGAGATGGAGGGAGATGGAGGGAGAGAGAGAGACAGACAGGAGAGAGAGAGAGAGAGAGTCATTCTCACCTGAACCCAATTATAACGATCACACCTAAAGTCACAAAGCCTTTACTGTACAGCTGCAGCTGTTTAAGTTTGTGCTTTGTGTTGGCGTGTGTGTGTGTGTGTGTGCGTGTGTGTGTGTGTGTGTGTGTGTGTGTCAGTAGACAGTATACAAACATATTCACACACACACACACACACACTGTTTATTCACCTCAGCTATCTGTATACCTGATACAGAGGTATGCAGGTTTAAAATAGACTGCGTTTGCATGCACATGAATATTCCACATTATGGCCTGATCCTGGATAGATGTGTCTGCTTCTCCTGGAATAATCCAGGCACCTTATCCCGATATGAGCTTATCCGGGTTTTTGAAAACGAATAACATGTTCACATGACCAACTTAACTTGAGGATACTTGATATCCCGATTTTAAATGGAATACTAATGTGCATGTGTTGAGGAAATCACTCAAAATCATTTTAGGAGTTCCCTGGAGTGGAGTGTTTATTAGTATGCTGGCATACGGTTAGTTTACAGACACAGTGTGGGTCTGAGAGAGTAAGCTACACCCAGAACAATGGAACTGGGAAATCATTTATACACTGGAACAAATGGTTGAAGCAACTGGTATGCAAACCAAGTTGTAGTAAAGATAGGGAGAGTTCAGGCTCTGCAGTCAAGCAACAGTTTACAATGACAGAGTGTGATGAAATCAAGGTGACAGAATCAGAGGGTGATAGGATATCACTCCCAGACAGAACATAAT
>NC_136008.1:2461105-2463553 GCF_048128805.1 Centroberyx gerrardi | reverse complement strand
TAGATGAAGACGGTGATGGTGAGGGTCATGATGATGATGAAGAAGACCATGATGGAGACCATCTGGTGGATGGTGATCGTCTCTGAGAGAGAGAGAGAGAGAGAGAGAGAGAGAGAGAGAAAAGGAGAGACACAGAGAGAGAGACAGAGACAGAGAGAGACACACACAGAGAGAGAGAGAGAGAGAGAGAGAGGGAGACACAGAGAGAGAGAGAGAGAAAGAGAGAGAGAGACACAGAGAGAGATAGAGAGACACACACAGAGAGAGAGAAAGAGAGACAGAGAGAGAGAGAGAGAGAGAGAGAGAGAGACAGAGAGAGAGAGAGAGAGAGAGAGAGAGAGGGAGACAGAGAGAGAGAGACAGAGAGAGAGAGAGAGAGAGAGAGGGAGACAGAGAGAGAGGGAGAGAGAGAGAGTGACAGAGACAGAGAGAGAGAGAGAGAGAGAGAGAGAGAGAGAGAGAGAGAGATCACTCGATGTGCATGTGTGTGTGCATGGATGTGATCTATGATGATCATCACTGTGCAACTAAAATTGATATAAAGTAAACTAGACTAGACTAAAACTAAACCAGACTAAACTAAACTAAACTAAACTAAACTTAACTAAACTATGCTAAACTGAAAGTAAACTAAATTAAACTAAGCTATACTCAGCTAAACTAAACTAGACTAAACTAGACTAAACTAAACTAAACAAAGCAAAACTACACAAAAACAAACTAGACTTGACTAAACTAAACTAATCTGAACTACACTAAACTAAGCTATAATAAAACAAACTAAACTAAACTAAGCTATACTCAGCTAAACTAAACTAGATAGACTAAACAAAGCAAAACTAGGCTTGACTAAACTAAACTAATCTGAACTACACTAAACTAAGCTATAATAAAACAAACTAAACTAAACTAAGCTATACTCAGCTAAACTAAACTAGATTAGACTAAACAAAGCAAAACTAGGCTTGACTAAACTAAACTAATCTGAACTACACTAAACTAAGCTATAATAAAACAAACTAAACTAAACTAAGCTATACTCAGCTAAACTAAACTAGATTAGACTAAACAAAGCAAAACTAGGCTTGACTAAACTAAACTAATCTGAACTACACTAAACTAAGCTATAATAAAACAAACTAAACTAAACTAAGCTATACTCAGCTAAACTAGATTAGACTAGACTAGACTAGGAAAGTGTGTCCCTGTCCACTGACTTGCCAGGCAGACCGGGTTGTCGTTCTTGAAGCCGCAGGGGGGAACGTCAGGGAGGGGCGGCGCCCCCCGGCCAGTGGAGGGACGTCCCGGGCATCGAGGTCAGCTGCTCCTCCGAGCTGTTATACACCAACACAATCTGGAGGACAACACCAAACTTTAATCCACACTGAACACAGATACACAGACTCTACTGAGTGACATCTAGTTTATCTAGTCTCCATCTTTGTCCCTCATCACTGTGGTGTTTCTGCTGCTCCTCCCACAGATCACCTGTCAATCAAACAGTGGTGGGCGGAGCTTGGATTTACTGTTGCTGCAGTTTGAGTTTCTCTCTTCTCTGTCTGTTCAGTCATGGTGGCTATCACTGCTCATGCTTAACTACCCAGTTCTTCTTCTGCTGTTTATTCCAAACAAACCGGAACGTAAAACGCATCACTTCCTGTGCAGCAGAGGATTTTTCCCAGGAAAGAGCGACCAGACACCGGCTGATTAGAACAGACAGTGGAGAAGATTTATGAACTGGATATAGGTTGGATCACTGATGAGTTAGAGCAGACTTTTATTCATATGAAAATGTCTCGGATTAAAGAGCTGAGATTAAGCGACTTGGCGACCAAAACAAAACGTCACCAGATAAACCGGCAGACCAAGTCTTTCCTCCCTGAGCATGGTGTCTTCTCTCTCTGTGACCTGCTGTGTGTTTGCTGAACAGCAGGTAAAGACGAGAGAGAGAGCGAGAGAGAGAGAGAGAGAGAGAGAGAGAGAGAGATTAGGAGGTGTAATAGACGATGATGAAGGAGAAAGAGAGACTGATAGAGAGAGAACGAGAGGCTGATAGAAAGAGGGAGAGAAATAATGAATGAAAGAAAGACTAGCAGAGAGAGAGAGAGAGATTAGGATGTGAGAGGAAGGGTGATGGGAAGAGGAAGAGAGAAAAAGAGAGGGAGAGAGGCAGAAGGAGAGAAGAAATGAGAGAGAATAAAAGACGGAGAGAAAGAAAGGAAACTGAAAGAGAGACAGATATGGAGGAGCAGAGAGAGAGAGAGATTAGGAGGCTTGAGGGAGGGTGATCGGAAAGAAAGAGAAAGAAAGAAAGGGAGAAAGAAAGAAAGAAAGAAAGAGCAAGACAGAGAGAGAGAGCAGCAGAAAGAGAGAGAGAGAGAGAGAAATGATGGGACACTGACGGGGAGAGAGAGAGAGAGAGAGAGAGAGAGAGAGAAAGAGATTAGG
>NC_136008.1:2416105-2453605 GCF_048128805.1 Centroberyx gerrardi | reverse complement strand
ACACACACACACACCTGTATGCATACACACACTTCTTTTTACATTCACATTCTAGTCATTTTGGTGACGTACAATGAAGTCGCAGTAGAATAAACTTTGATTCGTAGATCACCAACATAAGAAGCAAGCAAAAGTGCAAACACACACACACGCACACACACACACACTCTTTCTCTCGCCATGATGTTTGTTGACTGATCAACTGACAGTCTGTGGTTCTGATTTAACAGCCATGCAGAGAAATGATGCAGTTAACATTGACTCATCTGAGTCATACGTGTTGCTGGTAAGTGATGCATTGCTTTCCAGGAATAAGGAGTGTGTGTGTGTGTGTGTGTGTGTGTGTGTGTGTGTGTCTAAGGTAAACAAAGAGAGAGAAGTTGGGGATTTAGTCGGATGATTTATTTTCTATTGTCACAAACACTAACCTTCACTCGAAATGAAGACGCATTCGCCTGCAAACACACAGGGAGACGCAGAGAACAGGGAGTAAACAGGATGTGACACGCGGCAGCTGCACATGCTCTGCCGTGACGTGAGACGTGTCCACTTTTTTAACGTATTTGTCTCGCCAGTATGAAGAGCGTGAAGTCTGTGTTGGAGCCATTTTATGTTTATTTAAAATGCTTTAGCAGATAATCGAAAACAGTGGGGAAATCAGCAGTGACGGGAAAGTGTTTGGATGCTGGTTCCTCTCCACCCGATACGTTCTGTTCTTGCTTTATTTGTAGTTTTATGCAATGTTTGCTATTTGGTTGAACTTTAGTCTTTGTTGCACCATTTTAGTTTGATTTACCAAGTTACTCGTTACCACAAAAAAACTAATCAGAGTACCCCCTACACTGCTAAGGCGACCTCACACACTCATATCATCCATTCACACTTTTCAGCCTCCATTAGATTTCCCTGGACTGCCACCCAGCCTCTTCAAACAGGTGCAACAAATCGTGAGGAATCAAATATTTATCAAACAAAGTAATGAAATATGAAGGATGCTGAAGCCAACTACCACCACAAGGTGCCTTAAACGCACAGTATGTCATTTCTGCCACTAGGGGTCTCTCAATCGAAACAATAACAAAAGACGTAGTTTGATGACATCGTGAAGTAGCGTGGGATCATGGGAGTTTTTTTTTACGGGGACAGCTTCGGCGACAGAACGCGCAGCAAACGGGAATGAATAATGAGTGAGCAATAAAAACAATAGAATGAAAAAAACAACAGAGTGGCTAGCTAGCTAGTTGGCCGACTTCCTTCCTCACTCTCTGATGTATCAGCTGGAGGAAGTTAGGGGGTAAAGAGGATATGACGCCACTGACAGGCGACCAAATGAAACGCACCGCTACCTTGAATAAAATTACGTATTTCTCTGGGTTTGAACATTGTTGGAAACATTTGGGATAATGTAAGTACACAACTCAAAAAAATATATCACATAGGTCTAGTCGTTTTTAGATATTTTAATGCGGAAATGTTACATATTATACCTTTAAATGGCCAACTAGAAGAAGACCGGTGTGAATGTGAACGGAGCAACGTTGGACTGCAAAAAGCTGATTCGGGCTCAGCAAAACCTTTCACCGGATAAGTAAATGTTACAACATCCAGCGTCCAATCAGAGCGAGGCAGCGAGGCCCGGGGCTGAACGGGCGCCGTCTCTCCGTACGGACAGCAGTGAAGCAGAGCTGCAGATACAGATGGATCGCAGCCGGGGAGAAGGAACAATTACAACAGCTGCGAGAACAGAGAAGTATCGAGGACTTAAGTGGCTTCAGGCTGCGCTGACGGAGCAAACAGCAGGCGCCGTCATTATTTCTCTGATTGCAATTCATCAGAATCAGAAAGCCTTTATTCACCAAGTACAGCAAATGCCAAAGTACAGCAAAAGCATGCCGTGTTTCTGACCTTTTCATTTTCAGGTTGTTTTTTTTCAGTTCTTACGTTGACTCTTCAACATGAGTTTGAAGGTTTTCATCAATCCAGATGCCAAGGTAATTATAAGATGGCACCCTTTCTATCAGTGTTTCATTTAAGACGCTGTTAAGGGGATTCTGGAACTGAGCCTTGCTTCCTGGAAAACAACATGTACTTTTTTGTTTTATCTGCATTTAGAACTAATTTAAGATCAATATATGCAATTTGTAAGGCTTGGAATTCAGATTGGAGAATGGAAAATACCAAGGAGGCTGCTGTGGAATACAAGACTATCATCAGCATAGAAACATACTTTAGACTGCTTCACATAACTGCACACATTATTTATAAAAAACGTTAAGTGAAGTGGGCCTAAAATGGAACCCTGTGGAACACTTTCGGAAATCCTGATTTAATTTCTATTTGCTACGACTGATTGTGTTCTGCCACTAATGGTTTTATTATCAAACCTAAGGAAGTCTGTTAAGCAGGAGGGAATGATCGACTATGTCAAACGCCTTTTTCAAGTCAATGAATAAAAATTACACAGGATTCCTTTTCATCACGAGCACAAATGATATCACTAATTACTTAAGAGACAGCAGAGACGGTTCTGTGTTCAGACCTAAAGCCAGGTTGATACCTGTTTACAATAAATTCTCAGATAGGAAAGATTATTTAGAAGGCCTTCAAGGATTTTTGCCAAACACGAGCCTCAGAGATGTCAGAGATGTCATTAATAATAAGCTTGGGTAAACAAAGTCTAACCCAGCAGATTTTCTGGGGTCAGAGGACAATATGGAATCTAAAACCTCCTTCTTCAGACCCTTCTCAGAGAAGGTAGAGACAGACAGTATTTCCAAATAGATTTCCCATTGAAACAACATGTTGAAAGCGTCAACAATTAATTTTTTGTCTGTAACAGAAGTCAACTTAGGGCTCTGTTTTTTTTTATTTGTTATGACCAACTTTTTATTGTATTTTGATTTGATGTACCCCACGGGGGGTAGGAAGACGACAGTGGAAACAACACATCGCCAATACTTTACATGCAAAACATTTACCTTCTATGCGTTTGCCATACATATATTGGAAATGTTACATAGGGGCACATGCCCATGCAGATGCAAATATATTCTACCTACATATACATGCATGCACACACACAGTATAAAACATAAGAGCATGTACACAAAAGCATGTTCGATAAATATGTATACACATATTCTGGTCCTACCTCCCATCCACCCACATGTGACTGCGACTGATCTCCCCGCCCTCTCCCTCCCTACTTCCTTCCCAGTCCTGTGTGAGCACAATGACTTTCTAGTGTTCCCTTTACAAGTCATGAACACCAATGCAAGACAGGGCTCTGTTTTTATGATTTTACAGTTTTCCAGAATTGAGCAGGATTCCCATGGGAGTGCTAACAGAATAGGAAGCCTTGGCTTGTCTAATAGTGGCAAGACATTTCTGCCAGCCAGCCGCAGACCCTGTGGCCCTCGCTTTGTCCCATGCTGCCTCCCTAGACCGTTGCTTTTCAGTTTTCTGGCATGTCCCATGGGTTACTTCTATTTTTTGCCCTTTCATGGGGCATGTTTGTCATCGACACTGATATCAAGTTTAGAGAAACAGTCTAGCAGGTAGCAGATGGGGTCTGTTCTGTAGAAGAGGAGCTTCTCTCTCTGGGATTTCACTGTCTGGATCCATGAACGTCAAGAGCTTTGTGACAGAAAGCAGCATACAGAGTGTTGAGCCTGCAATCAGACACTCGTTCTGCCTTGAGAAGTCAGGATGGACACACAATAGACACACAATAGACAGACAATTACACTGAGCCAACTGAGAGAGGCACACAGGGGACGTTATGAGCACAGGTACGTGATGAGGAAATATGTTTCAGGGTGTTGAAAGTGTCCGTTTCACTTGAGGTTTTATGGATTTGGAGAATCAGAATGAACTTTAACCATGACATGACATATGATAGCAAAACAGAGCATGACATGACATGTCCAATCATGACGTGACATAAGGTAACAGAACAGATTCATATTGTCTGTAACAGAATGGAACAGATCATTTATTATTAAAATATCTTACAACACCTTGAGTGCATATGTTTTTAGGCAGCGTTGGTGCCTGGCTCTTCACATCGAGCTACACAGAATGACAACAGAACGGTCGTATTCCCAATCCATCAAGCCTGGTGAGAACTGGCTGTCCATTAGTTAATGGAGCGGAAACCAGAGAGAGAGAGAGAAAGAGAGAGAGAGAGAGAGAGAGAGAGCTGTAACCTGATATCTACATCTACCCCCCCTCCACACACACACACACACACACACACACACACACACACACCCCTATTCACGGTCCATAGGGTCAGACCGCCTCCTTCCTTCCATGTCTTATTTGTCATGGATATTATCCATGATGAAATCTTATTACACTCTTTCTCTCTCCCTCCCTCCCTCTCTTTCTCTCATTCACTCTCTCATTCTCATTCTCATTTTCACACACACACACACACACACACACACATACACTCATTCTCCCTCCTCTTATTAGAATATCTTTTTTGAGGAGAGTGGCCTATCCACCTCTATTAAGTATTTATACATGTGTTAATGAGGATTATTTCCTGTGTGGCGAGACAGTATTCAGGCTGAGGGAGACAAAGTAGGGAAGGCACAAAATAGAAACACAGACAGACAGACAGACAGACAGACAGACAGACAGACGAAGGCTCATTAGATTCACTCAATAAACAGTAAATGATCGTGAAAAAATTTGATTCAAGGAAGAAAAAGAAACAAAACTCCAAAATTGCAGTAATGTGGTTTTACTGGAGGCAGCAGTCTCCATCACTCTGCCATCAGGATGTCTGCTCTTCATGCAGAAAATGAATGGGAGTTAATTTTGTGTTTGGCTGTGCACAGAGCAGCGAACCCAGCGACTGTTGAGTAATACATGCAGCGACCGACTGGAGATAAATTGGATTTGGAGAGAACGCCATGTCTGGTTTCACAAGCTGCTTTTTAAACTCAGAGCAGCTTACGCACGTCTGTAGGTCCAGCACTGACAAGTACAGACAGTGTGTTGTGGAACATTTAGATGGCGCTTCAGATTTCAACCACAGGGGAACCGCAGAACGCTCCCTGAGGAACCCCTTCTTCAAAAAATATCCCCTTCAGGACTACTGGCAGCCTAGGATCTTACAGGAACCTCCAGTGAACCTCAGTTTTTAGAGTGTAATGAGTGTATGTACATCGGGCTTTAGGGCCAAAGGGCTGTTTCACAAATGTTATACTTCTCAAATCAAGGCTGAAACAGGCGCAGGGAGGGTCAGAGGTTACAGACTGTCCTGCTCCCAGGTTTGAAGCACCTTGAGATTGTGTTGTATTGTTATAAAGGGTAACACTTTATTTTCCAGGTCCACAATTTCCTAATAATTTCCTAGAAAGGAACTGTTAATTTCTTAGGAAGTTTCCTGGAAAAAAACATTAAATTATGTAGTAATTCTACAGAAAATGTCATCGGTCTAGTGAGTCAATAAGATACTGAACATTTCTAAAAGAATTTCCTGGAAAGAACTGCAAAACTATAAACTATTTATTGGAAAAATATCAGAAGTCATTATTCATATAATTATATAATATAGTTATTTACTGAATTCTTAATTAATTTTAGTTAATTTCTAGCTTTCTATATAACTACTACATAATTTCATGGTTCTTTCCAGGAAACTTACTAATTAATTAACAGTTCCTTTCTAGGAAATTATTAGGAAATTGCGCACCTGGAATATAAAGCTTTACCTTATTAAGTTTGATCCCTGCACTCATTATTGTGTCAGTTAACATAAAAAGCTTCAGCAGCACACTGAGCCCTTCTTCTCTCTGGATAAGCAGATCAGATGCTTGTCTTACACAGAATCAGCCTTCAGACAGCACAGGACAGGTCTGTTTCAGCACCTGAAGGAACCCTGATGTAGTCCTGAAAGCCAAAACCAGTTGCCTAGTAACCAGGCTCACCTCATCCTAGGCTTAGCCTGCCCACTGCTTATAAATCAGAGATTAGGACAGGCTGACAAATCCTGTTAGAACGTCTCTCCGCTCCCATCACACGCTGTCAAGTCACATCCATTTATCCAGGAAGTAAACAGGTTCATCACAAAACACAACAGGGGAGAGGAGTATAGATAAAAATGACAATCATACATATGCACACACACACATACACACAAACTCCAACATATGCTCTCTCTCTCTCTCTCTCTCTCTCTCACACACACACACACACACACAGATTTCCATTGTCCATTGTCTCTCTCCTCACACACACCTCTGTCAGGTCAGAGGGAATGCATGTGTGTGTGTGTGTGTGTGTGTGTGTGTGTGTGTGTGTGTGTGAGTGGTCAAATTGGGGGCAGCCTGCAGGAGAATAAGGTACAGTAAATGACAGACCAGCCGTCCCTTTCATTTCATGGAAATGCCAAAATCATTTGTGAAGCTGAGGCCGCAGGGGGGAAGCTGTCCCCTGCTGGTCTGGCTGATCTGGAGTCTGACAGCTGAACGTCTGGACCAGTCAGACCTGACAAGATTCCTCAGCGGGCGGATTAATGAAGCCGGACAAGGGATTACTGCTGAAACTAATAATGATGGAAGTCTGACTCTGATCTCTCCAATCTACTAGAAACTTCTTCCACGGCGGTTCATAATGAAGCACACCTGTTGCCGAGGCAGACTCACACATAATAAGGTAGGAGGTGTGATATTTCAGGGATCTAAAAATGGCAAGGAGCCATTCTCTGTGCTGAATTATGAAAAACTGTGTGTGTGTGTGTGTGTGTGTGTGTGTGTGTGTCTGACAGAGAGAGATAGAGAGAGAGAGAGAGAGAGACCAAAAGAGAGAGGGAGGAGGAACAGAATAAGTTTTGATATCATCATTATACATGATTGTCATAAAAATGTATTGCAAACCGCTTAATGTTGCAAATGTTGCTTATCCCTTGTTGTGTTTTTAGCAATTGTTATTGTTCTTGTCTCTTATTTTTATACATATATATATATATATATAAAAATATATATGATTATTATTAGAATTATTATTATGTGAAATAAAGGCATTTTAATTTTTGCAACAACACAGAGTGCCTTGGACAAACGTTTTGCTGGAAATTGCTGTTTTTGACTGGATCTTATAGTATCTCATTCTCTCATTCTATCTCGAATTTGCATTTTATTTTTCCAAAATATTAGCTTAAAACCCGGCTGGACAGCTGGATGTAAACACAGCTATTGTAATTATCAGCCGGGGCCAGACCCCCAGCACGGAGCTGCCCCGCCCCCAGGAGATGTGGAGGCTCAGCGGGGCGAACAGCAGCACCGACAGCCTCTTAAAGGCCACAGAGTGACGGATGTCCAGGGAGGAGAAAGGAGGCGCAGGCAGACAGAGAGAGATAGAGAGCAGAGAGAAAGAGGAGCAGAGGACAGGAGGGAGGAGGAGGAACGAGGACGAGGAGGCAGGAGGCTCTGGTTTCACACGATTAGATTTCCAGACTATTTCGGGGGTCTCCTCCGCTGCCTTCCAGGGGCTTTTCACAATGAGACGAGGAGAGGAGAGGAGATCAGGTCGCTTTCGGTAATAAGGTGAGATGGATGAGAGCAGAAACCGAAAAAACAAGAGGAAGACGAGACCGCCGGCTGGATTGAATGACAGACATGAGAGAGAAAGAGACAAGAGAAAGATGGAAAGAGATGGCAGGAGATGACACCGGAGATGGAAACTGAATGACAGTAATTGAAATGCTAGGAGGCAGCTGATGTGGAGTGAAGGTCTGGGAAAAGACTCACTCTTTCTCTTCAGTTACTCATCCTGCAGGAAAACGCCAAAGGAAAGGAAACACTTGAGTGAAAAGGGGGAAACAAAGAATATTGAAAGCAGGTGCTTCCACATGGGGGCGGTCCTTAAGCTAATTAAGCAATTAACAGGCTGATTGATGAGGCTGATTGTTGGCTCAGGTTTGGCAGGAACTCCAGTGACAAAATGTGATTTTCAAATTCAAAAATGCCAGATTCATACAAGTCCTTGTGGAGAACGTTCTTCACAAGTTTTCCGGGAGAGAACTAATTTCTCAAGAACACAAGAGCAGCGAACACATCTTTCTAGTTTGATACAGACTGTGTGTTTGCTGTCGCACCATCAATTAACACACACAGGTGTTCATATCCCCAGCTGTTTCAACCATCTGTAGTATTGAGTATAGATCAAATGATGCCAAAAATGTGCTTCCCATTTTCTTCGATGTGTCCTCGGCTGGCCAGTAAACTTTCTTTATCCGTCGCAAAATGCAAAATGTGTCACAGAGGACACGGTGCACAAGAACATATATTGAGAAAAACCCAAAGATTTTTCAACCTGCTGATGTTTCACAAAGAACAGTGGTTATGGTTATGATTAGCCAATGGGCTAAAAGAGATCCAAATCAAATCAAATCAAATGGCGATGTTGACATACAACATCTCTGTCTCTATCGTGTCATATTACGTACACTAGTGCAGTGCCCGTTCAAAACGTGCCTGTCCGGAACGGGCCGATTGCTTCTTGCAGTTTTCTCGAGAACCGCGTGTGCCCGTACCGCTTGAGCCCCGCTGCTGCACAGAGCGCTGTCCGCTTGTTTATTCAAAGTTTATTAATATTGAACGTGTCGCGTGTCCAAATTGCACCAAATCCGACACTGCACGTCCTTGGGTCCCCAGCAATACACCCGCCAAGTGTGAAGTCGATCGGACGAACGGTTCTCGAGATATGCGACGGACACACACACACTCACTCACTCACTCACAGACAGAGATTCCTCACTTTATATTTAGATTACCTTTATTTTTATTTTATTACCTCTTTTCTTTTATTACCTTCCTGTACTTGATTTCCTTCGCACTGTTCCGCCGGTTGCTGCTGTGGCACCTGAATTTCCCCAAGGGGATCAATAAAGTGCTGTCTTATCTTACATTGAAAAGTGTAAGGGAAAGATTCTTCATGATCGGTAAGAGGAATCGATCGTGCGGTTTCTTATCAATTCCAGTGAATTAGGCAATTTGGAACCGGGACTAAACTGGAACCAGTTCTCGGTGCCCGGTCCTAGGAAGGATCGAAAGGAAGATGGAAAAATCACTTCCAACAAGTTGATCCTCTTCAGGGAGGGGGAGGGGGGGGGCAGGAAGCAACGGGGCTGATGGGAAATGTAGTCTTAATGTGGAGAAACACTAGAACTAACAATACTACTGGTGTGAGACAGAGGAGACCGATCGTCTGCACCATGCTCTCATTGGTTTATTATTATACCAAGATATTACAATGAATGTGACAATGATACACTGATGTTTAAAACGCTCCATACAGCAGCTTTAAAATGAGCGGATGGAAACAAAGCGTCAGCCTCCACCTCCTCCTGCTGTCTGTAAGTGTTGACCTGCAGAGTCTGACGGCTCCTGGTGACGGAGGAGAGGAAGATGGTCGTTCTTTAACCTGAGGTCGCTCAGAGCGAAGAGAGGAGAGACACTAATGGAGGACGGATGGAGGGAGAATGAGAAGTGGAGAGGCAGGTGAGAGAGAGAGAGGGGAAGAGATGGAGAGCAGGACAAATACGCCGGGTACACACACACATCCTGCCCCGCGCTCACCTCCAGTATATTATATGGACAAACCTGTGCTCTGTGTGTGTGTGTGTGTGTGTGTGTGTGTGTGTGAAGTCATGATGTAAATAGAAGAAGTGAAAGGGCTTCTGGTGATCTTTAGAGCTCCATAGAGGAACTTCTGAAGGTTAATTTCAAAAAGGATCCATGAACCTTGACCTTACTTTCGGGAAATTCTAAAATAAGAATTTAAATTTAAACGTATTAGAAAATATGTAGCATGTAACATTTTGGAAGCACCTTGCATGGCAGCACACACACATATAAACACACACACACACACACATTTGCATTAGTATATGATCCCACATAACCCCTAACTCTAACCTAATCCTAATTGTAATATTAACCCTAAACCCAAGTTCTAACCATAAACTGCCATTAACCCTAACCCAGTGAAACTTCTGCATCTTTACTTCCTTAATGTGATGTATTTCCTGTTGAAACAGGATGTGGGGGCGGGACATAACACAGGAAGGGATCATTCCAAAGTGTAAACCAATGGGAGAGAAAGGCAGCTTTATTGGATGGGAGGGGCGGAGGGGCGGGACTGTTAAAAAAATCTGTGATGTTTTATTGGTTGGAGTTTATATTTACGCCCCCTGGTGCAGCATGATGTCACCATTAAAGATTCACTGTTTTCCAGTAAGTAAAAGAAATGGGATTTTGATATAAAAATACAAGAATTTTTTTTTTTTTTAGAAGTGTTTTTGGCATTTATTGTTAAATAGGTGTATAATATGACATGGAAATGTAGCCATTTTTCATTTAATGGGAACTTTAATTCTGATCTTAAATCTAAACCCAGTTCTAATCCCTTAAAACTCGCAAATCATCCGATTACCTCATCTTTCTATCCTTGTGAGGACATTTGAACCAGAACGCACACACACACACTAGAGTCACTTCCATTAACCCTCAGTAACTTTCCATCCTCTCTCAGCCACCCCCACCCCCCCCCACCTCATGCCTGTGACCCCTGGCGACCTTTGACCCCATCACCTTCCAAAATATACACCACCTCCTCCTCCTCCGCCCGGCAAAACAAACAGCAGAGAGACAAAACCTCATCACCAGATCCAGAGACAAACACACAGCAGAAAACACTCCGGCTGATCAATCAAAGCTGCGGTTCCTCTGATTGGACGGATCGGGTGACGACAGCTCCCATTGGCTGAGAGGACGAGTGTGTCGACGGTGCGAGCCCGTAAACAAGTCTGACCTGACAGAGGTGTGTGTGAGGAGAGAGACAATGGAAATCTGTGTGTGTGTGTGAGAGAGAGAGAGAGAGAAAGAGAGCATATGTTGGAGTTTGTGTGTATGTGTGTGTGTTTGTGTATGATTGTGTGTGTGTTTGTGTGTGTGCGTGTGTGAGATTGTATTTGTGTGTGCATGTGTATGTGTTGTGTGTGCGTGGGAGTTTGTGCGTGAGTGTGTGTATCTGTGAGAAAGTGTATGTGTGTGTGCAAGTATGTGTGTATAAATGTGTGTGCATAAGTGTGTGTATGTGTGAATGTGTGCATAACGTGTGTGAGTATGTGTGAGTTTCTGTGTGAAAATGTGCTCTATGTGTGGAAATGTGTGCATACCATGTGTGTGTGTGTGTGTGTGTGTGTGTGTGTGAGAGTGAATGTGTGTACATGCATGTGTAGTTGCATATATGTGTCTGCATTTGTATAGGCTAGAGTTTATTTATTTTCCCATCTTTGCATGTGTGTGTCTTTGTATATCCATCCGTGTGTGTGTGTGTGTGTGTGTGTGTGTGTGTGTGAGCTTTGGAGCTTACAGCAGAGGAAGCTTCATGTCGTTCATCATCATCTGAAGCTGCAGCTGAACCTTCCATTAAAACCACAACAACAAACCTGATTCACACAGCGCTGACTAACTCTGTGACACTGCACTTTGCAGGGAAATTTAAGGAGAAAATAAAACTCAAACTGTAAATAAAGAAGAAATAAAAATGCAAAATGACGCAACACAAAATATATGTAGAAACCCCGGAAGTTTCCTTGCCAACCTCAAAATATCGAGGATGCATCGAATGGAGACTTGACCAACGAGAACGAATTGAAATGGCGACGGCGAGCAGCGCTGCAGTCTGCAGTACAGAGCCGGTTAATTAACAGCTGTGTGTCTTCATTAACCAGCGCGCGACGTGAAGCTCACAGTCCACCTGAAACTGTCAGGAAGCTTCTCTGTTCTCACTTTGATGACGAGATCGATCTCCACAAGGCGACTTGGGAGGACGCGAGTATCGACTCGGCGTTGTTGGATTTGATAATCACCGTTCTGAAGCAGCTGACTCCCAGCTGGATCTAATTAACGGACTAATGAACGTGACAATCAAGCTGGATGAGCTGGAAATATTTTGAGTGACGTCTCCATTCAGAGTCTGTAGATCTTCCTTCCAGAGAAACCAGAGGCAGAGGTGAACTGACTATTTTCCACATTTTAGAATAACAGTAAATACATCAAAACTATGAAATAACACAAATGGAATTAAGCAGTGACCAAAAAAGTGTTAAACAAATCAAAACTATCTTATATTTTAGGTTCTTTAAAGCAGCCGCCCTTTGCCTCGATGGAAAGGAAAAGGCTTTGGAAAGAAATTCATACATAGGATCAACTTCACTATTTATATTTGTCTAAGAAACTCATTTCAAGTATTTCAGCAGAAGCCTTTAGATCAAAATGGCTTTAAGAGAATGAAGAACACATTCAGTCAGGTGGGTCCAGACTAATGACTGGTACTCTATATGTTTATACTGTGTATGTGTGTATTTGTACAATTAGTACTGTTCTCCTATGCTTAAGTTTTGCTTTTATGTGAAGCACATTGAGTTTCCCTGTGTAGGAAATGTGCTCTATAAATAAACTTTTACATACTTTTGATTTCTTAAGCAAAAACATTAATGCTAGTATACTTCTTAACCTGAAAACATTTGTACTGTTGGTTAGTTTTCTTATCAGGTGAGACTGCACAGTATTGAGGAGATAATCTGATCCATTCAGATGTAGTGAAATCAGTTTATAAAACGGACACTTCCAGTTCTCAGTTCTGATTGGCTGAGACACATTCATTGTCAAGCCATTGTAAAATACATAATAAACACCTGAAACACTCACTGAAACTGCTTTACAGTGATTTTAGAGAAGCTAAGAGGGTTTTTACCACACGCCTCCCACCTGCATCTTATTAATAGACCGAGGAACGTGACACAGCATCTGGATCAAGTGGAGAGAATCTGAGCGGCGTCTCCATCATCCGTCTGCAGCGTCCGGAAATCTACTTCCCATGAAGCCAGAGGCAGAGAGGAGGAGATGGACGGACTCCGGCTCTCGCTCTGGTTTTTGGCGGAGCGCCGGCTGCCAGCAGGAGCGAGCGGAGACGAGGAGGCAGACCGGTCGGCAACAAGTTTCAGCAACGTTGGCATTTTTTCTCTCTCTTTCTCTCAGTCGTCTTCTTCCTTCCAGGATCTTGAAGAGAGGCAGAGGGAAACATCTGCCTGTCCGCCGAAAGCCGACACGACCAAACTGATGTG
This sequence comes from Centroberyx gerrardi, assembly GCF_048128805.1. Taxonomy (NCBI): domain Eukaryota; kingdom Metazoa; phylum Chordata; class Actinopteri; order Beryciformes; family Berycidae; genus Centroberyx; species Centroberyx gerrardi. Next base: position 2,440,455 of record NC_136008.1, on the reverse strand, counting down.
TCTTTTTCCAGTTTCAGTGATGTGAAGCAGCCTGCGGACTGCTCACACACATTTACATTCACATCAGCAGACTGACTCCTTTCTCAGAAGTCTACTCTCTGCTTAGCTCTACTGAGAATCTTTCATGCAACAAGAAGAGAAATGAAAGATGAGACTATCAGAGCTGCAGATGTAAAGAGAAGGGAAGGAGCGCTGCATCGGGTCTTCACTGCAGAATGGACAGCTGCTGTTTGGACAGAGGTGGTAGAAGGACACAAATTCCCTACTCAAGTAAAAGTGCAAATATTCATTTAAAAATATACTATAAGAATCATTTCAAATCCTTTACTCAAGTCAAAGTATAAAAGCACGTGGACTTAAATTTACTTAAAGTATAAAAGTAAAAGTCGTTCTCTAAAAAAGTCGTTTCTAATGTTCTAAACTGGTTTTCTGTCGAGCGTTCCTCTGAATCCCAGATGAGAAAGAGTCTGCAGCTCAGATCACGAACCCGAACCCTAGCAGCTGAATTCACGAACGTTAATTCTCTCTCTTGTTGCTTCTCTCTTCTTCGTGTTGCTTCTCTCTCTCTCTCTCCCTTTCTCTAATCTTTGGTGTCACTTTGCTGAACAAGCAGCCAATCACATCTGGCTCTCGATCAGCTGCTTCCGGGAAGGAAGCCGTCTGATGCTGAAAATACATTTTTCTTAGAAAATCAGTTGACGATTTCCCGAGAGTAGCGAGTCTGTTTTGAAAATGTAGTGAGTAGAAAGTACAGATTTTTCTTTTGAAATGTAGTGAGTAAAAGTAAAAAGTCTTCAGTGAAAGAAAAACTTGAGTAAAGTACAGATACTTGAAAGTCTTACTTAAGTACAGTAATGAAGTATTTTTACTTTGTTACATCCCACCTTTGTGTTTGGATGGAGTCACAACAGGCCAATATACTGGATGAATAAAACATGTGATGAAAGTCAGACTAGACTGTAATGTGTTGATGCAGTGGTTTGAATCTATTCTTTCCATGGGAAATAAAGACATTTTCATTTTTAGTGCCTTGGACATGCCTGTATCACTGACCGGGCACGCAGGGCACGTGCCCCGGGCCCCCGGACCACCAGGGGCCCCAAAATAGTCCTGAGTCCTGCATCCTGAGTCCTGCGTCCGTGTTCAATGCATTTTGCAACATTTCACTAATTTCAACTGAAATGTGCAGCCAGGTGGGACGCTGACACACACCGACCTGCCTCAGGTCCTTAACCGCAGGCCACAGTTTAGAATGATTATGGGGCCCGAGCCACAAGCCTCTATTGAAATTGGGGGCCGATTTCTATTTTTTATTGATAGAGGCGCCAACCACAAATAGTAAACTGCCACCTATTGATTGTATGTTTATTAATTTAGTGAATATCATCCAACTAACATACAGAGCACTAATTATATACTGGTGGGGCAGTGGGGGTCTAGGAACAGACATAATCAAATATTTTCAATAAATTTCAACATTGGTGCTTCATTCCCGCCACCTGTCACCTCGCCTCCTTACAGTCACAACCTGCAATCCACCTGTAAACGAAGGGGCCTGCCTTGGGCTGGATGAATGTTATCACTCTCAAACTGAGCGAGCTCTAGAAACAAGGAATAGCAGTAAAAGCTAAAAATGAGTTTCAGATTACTTTGAACCTGTAAAAGGTTTATTTTTGTATTGTTTGTAAAAAGGCTAGTATGTTGAGTTACGGTGTGTGGGTGCAGACCTGGGGGGGAGGGGGGCCCAATAGGACATGGGTGCCCAGGGGCCCTGTGGTGGGTTAATCCGGCCCTGGCCTTGGACAATTTGCTTTGCTGGGTACTGCTGGTTTTGACTGGATCTTAATGTGTATTTAAGACTTCCCATGCGTTGGTCTATTCTGAAATGTCTGTATTTCTGAGCTTACTTTTGTAAAAAAAAAAAAAAAGGTTCACACAGGCACAAAATGATCTACGATTGAACCAACTGCCAAAAGAGATTTGTTTTGGAACCATTCGCATTTTTACATTTTACAATTTAGTTGACGCTCCAATTCCTTCATCTGTAACATTATAAGCAACTAGTAGTAAGGAGGTGAAGGGTCAGAGGAACAAATAGATGGAACAAATATTCCTGTGAGCCTTAAATGACGGTGGGTGAAGTAAGAAGTGAAATAAGAGTCAGGGAGAGGAAGTGGAGAGATTTTTTTTTTGGCACATTGCATCATTTCTCCTCCTCCTCCTCCTCTTCTCTCCAACTCTCTCTGGGATTATCTATCACTTTTATTATGAAAGATATAGGCAAAAGTTATGAAATGTGTTTCTTGTTGCTCTGCTGCTGTCGTCTCAACAGGACAAACCCCATGAAATGAAGGTTAAACAAAATAACAAAGGTTTTGTTGATGGTGATGGTTTATGAAAGCATGACAGATGCACTTTCCACTTTTTTTTTTTGCCGTTAAGCGTTTCAGCTGTTGATGTCATCTGTCCGGCTGAGTTCCTGGTTTGTGTTTTATTAATCAGATAGTGAAGACTGAAGCGTTGAGCCGCTGAGACTCTGACATCAGGGGTTTCAGGCCGGCAGGAGGCCAGCAGGCTGAAGATAAATTACTTTGTTGAATAAAAATAAGACATAAACCTCTGCAGAAATCTTTACTGTAACGAAACGCAGACCGATGCAGAGAGAGAGGCATGCAGACAGTCGGCACAGGCCAAGTGTGTCTCTGGCGATGAAAAGATTTGAATAACAGACTGCTGGGAACATTTCAGCTCGACAGAAACTCAAATGAAAAGACGAGTGGTAAAATATTCTTCCCTGAGATCGTCTCTCCACCGAAGCTCCAGTGGCTCTCAGAGAGGAAGCAGTCGACTTCACACTGAATTTCTTCTACAATGTCACCAGCTGACACCTGGTACTAAACTGTGATCTGACTCCAGATCTGCTATCTGGATAAAGAACAATCCGTCACAGCCTTTACATTTACACTTGGTATTTATAAGTATTTATATGTGTTCTCTTCGTCTGCATTGGGATCAGTTCTCATTTTTCATGCGCTCTATGCAGAGCAGGCAGCAGGTGGAGAGGTGTATTATATAGAGGAGACGGTGCGCTCTATCAGTTTTGTAGGAAAATACATAACGTTAAAGATGTCGGCAACAACAACGTCAGCAAAACTGGCCAATCACTGCTCCTTTGTGTGAAAATCCACCAATCAGACTTTCAGATTCAAGCAGACGCACACACACACACACACATCATGGTGGTGCATGACCACCAGCCAAATGCTATAGCACATCTTTGTGAGTGTCTGGTGGGCTGGTGTTAGAGCTGCAACGATTAATCGATTAGTTGTCAACTATTAAATTAATCGCCAACTATTTTGATAATCGATTGAATCGGTTTGAGTAATTTTTTAAGAAAAAGAAGTCAAAATTCTCTGATTCCAGCTTCTTAAATGTGAATATTTTCTGGTTTCTTTACTCCTCTATGACAGTAAACTGAATATCTTTGGGTTGTGGACAAAACAAGACGTTTGAGGACGTCATCTTGAGCTTTGGAAAACACAGGGAGGGTGAAAAGAAGACTTTCCCCCTCTGGGATCAATATCACACACACATACACACACACACACACACACACACACACACACACAGGCAGATGCAGCGGACTGACCGTGGTAGGTTCGGTTCCACATCCTCCTGGTGACGGTCTTGCCCGGCGGCCGGCCCCCGGACGCCGTCATGGTCTCGTTCAGAGCGTGTGTGTACAGCATCAGACCGTCGTAGAAACCTCCGGAAATAATGTTCATCTGGAAGACAGGAAACAGGAAGCAGCGGCACTAAGACACAGAAAACAAGATCAATACACACTGGACTCAGGCTCTTTTAGGCTTTTTTTTTTTTTACCTCTATTTTGTTTTATCTTTGTATGTAGGTGTAACATGTATTTTTATTATGATCCTTACCTATTTTATCTTTCTTACTTTTCTAATATGCCATTTTATGAGTTGATCATTGTGAAGTGTTGGCTAAATGTTATAATTTCTGTTGTTTAATATTTCTATTTTTCATTATTATCCTTACCTATTTTTTATCTTTCTTTCTTTCTTTTTTAATGTCATTTTACCTGACAAATTATGTATTTTTTGTGTTTTATTTATTGAATTTGCCTTGTGTATGAAATGTGCTAATAAATAAAGTTTGCCTTTCCTTTGCCACGCGTTTTAAATCTGGATCTGAATCGCTTTATTTGCAAAGCGTCCATGTGACGCTCAACAAGCTCGTCTCCACCGCTGAACTTTTCACCGTCATCGGCCGTCAACAGCCAATCAGCTTTCTGCATTTCCATGATTCCCTACTGATGTGATTTAGTTTCATGAACAGCAGTTCAACACGGAGGAGAAGTTGATTCCCGCCATTCAAAGCTTCAGTTCTCTACAGCTTTTATTTTAAAGACGACAGGAAGAAAGGTCTCAGAAACGAAGCTTGGAGAACAGCTGATCCATCGTTGGGGTCGATGGGAAGCTCTGAAGCCATTTTACAGATTTTTTTCGGATTATCTTTGATTAGCGCTTGCTAGCTAGCTATTTTAACTCCTCAAAACAGTGTAACGTTATGAATACAAAAGCAGTGAAAAACATAGAATTTGCCCGGATAAAATCTTTGTAGCTGCAGACTTACATAGAAGCAACTGAAGCCTCTGGCCCCGCCCACAATCAGTCAGAACAGAGCGACACATCGACCAGGCTGCTCAGTATGAACATGGGATCAGGGTAGACGATTATCATATAATATTCAGAGCAAGAGAAAGAACATCATAGTAAGCATCGTCTGCTAAGCGCAGCACAGTAATGGGACCGCCAGCTTAATTTACCTCACTACAATACAGAGAAAATTGCTGACTGCCCCTCTAGTTATGTAAAGCCTTGGAATAAGCAGCACATTATCTATTTCTGACGCAGATCTGCTACAGACTGAAAGAGAGACTGATTGCATTTTAATTGCATTTGAAGCAGGGACCATTAAAAGCTGGTATTGATGTCACTCAGCTGTACTGGAAGAGCTGGTTGGCGGGTCCACAGACAACAAAGTGTAATGGCCGTCTTGCCGGCACTTAGTGTAAAATCAATGCATCATTACCTTCCTCACTACTGCTGCTGCTAATGTTGATCTGAGAGTTTAAGCAAGAATTTGATGGACGGAGACCAAGTCCAACCTCGACCCAAACATTTTCACAAACTGATGGTATGGCACATGTGTGTAAAACAGTGAGGGCAAGAACAAATAGGTTGTCATGTTGGAATCCTTATAATCTTTGTGAGCAATCCAGTTAAAATCACAGTGAAATGTAAATTGACTTTCTCACTTCTTAGCTAATTCTCCATATCAACATACACCAAATGCCAAAATAATTACACCAAATGGCCAAAAACTTTAAGCATTTTTATTTTCTCATATTTTTATATGAAAACTTCATTAGCCTACTACTTTTTCCCACGAGTGCTCAAAATGTCCGCCGCCTGGTTCTAGACTGTTCTGATTGGAAGGGCAATCAGAGGTTTGGGGGGGGGGCAACTTTTTATTCATATCAGTGTGCTGAACTTCAGTCTACAGACAACAGCTGTCCTGGCACAGTGTGCTTGCTAGCTAACTTAGCTAGCTAAGTAGCCTAAAACCACCACCAGCAAAGCTCCTAATGCAGTGCAACAACACTACAACAAACAATAACGATGAACTGATACTAACTAATGCACAGACTTTATGGACTGACAACTCAGAAACCCCCACTGTGTCGGGGACGGCATGTTTGCTAGCTAACGTTAGCTAACTTAGCCGTGTTACCTAGCTAATGTTAAGTAACCTAAAACCACCATAATGCAGCACAACACAACAACAAACAATAACCAAAAAGTGATAATAACAAATGCACACAGACTTAATTATACATTTTAAATCAAATTACATTTCCTAGCTAAGTGTAGCCTACTCTCTTCAGTTTTTTGCTACGAGCTAATCTCTGAGCTCAGGTGTAACAGGCTGTGACAACAGACTGGTTTTGTCTCTGATATTTATCCTGTCCAACCAACCAATCAGATATCAGCACAATTTGAAATTGTTGATGCCATTTTGCTGAATTTATAATTTCTTTTTAATCTTTATATTTTTGTGCTTTGTCTTGCTTCACGTGTACAAATGTGCTCTTTTTATGTTTTTATGATTTATGATTTTTTGTGTTTTTAATGTAAAATCTGCACTGTTTTCAGTACACATTACTGTATGAATTAATAAAGTCAAATCAAGTTAAGTCAAGTCAACTGGTGCAGTGGAGCAGCTCAGCGGCCTGCAGCAGAAGACTGTGGCTGTACTGGGCAGCATGCTGCTCTTTTTCAGCACCTTTTTAAAGCTGCAATAAGCAAAATTTCCTGACCACTAGAGGGCGACAGAAACCTCAACATATTTCTAAGTAACACACAGCAAAGCCACTGCACTACGGAGGCCTACTAAGGACAAACCTAGCAAAGCACCGTGCATAAATACTAACAGCTAAGCTAACCGTACCTACAGAGAAGTGTCACCAGTTACCAGTCTCACTTTGACAGATCTTTCTCCTGCTGAAGGTCACATGTCCCACAATGACAAGTGAAGAGGCAGGTAGCAAGTTCACTAGTGTAACAAGTTTACTGGTTTAACAAGTTTACTAGTTTAACCAGTTTACTCGCTCGCTTCATCGATTCCACCATTATGAGAATGTTTTTCAGGAGTGGGAGGGAGAGAGCGGCGCTTTTAACCAGCGAGGGAGGAGACGAGCTAGTTTTAAAAAATGAAAATCTGCTGAACGGAGCGGGAGGAGCTTCGTTCAGGAGCAGAATTTGACAACAAGCTTTAGAAAAAAGGAGAAAACAGCAACACAGCTGCTGCTGTGTGGATGTTGGTTTATATCATTATGTCTCAATGAAATCTCCACATAGCACACATTAGCTTCAGGATTGGTTAGAAGGTCTGATATTGCTTATTGCAGGTTTAAAGGTAAAAAAAAAAAAAAAAAGCCCGGAAATTACAGAAGTCATTATGTGTTATCTGTCTGATTACCTTTAATGAGGCTGCTGACGTGTGGGTGGGATGGCTGGGTGGGGGAGGGATAACATGGAAAAACAAAGGTGTGAATATCTGCTCTTATCGTATCTGTAAAGGCTTCTTGACTTCCAAAAAAAATAAAATAAAAAAAACATTAGAGCAGGCACTCCAATCAGCTGATGATCCTCAAATCAGCCGGTCCAATCTCATCTGATTCAACATCAGGAGGGTTTGAAGTCTCTGTGATTGTCAGTTTGAAAACTCACAGACTGATGAATCTGCTCTGTGTTATTTTTAAATCCCTCTGTTTGCTCCATTCTTCATTATGTTATGTTTTTCTTTGATGTATCCTGTTACGGCTCAATTTCTCTTGGGATCACTGAAGTTTCATCTTATTTCATCTATTGCATGTGTGTGTGTGTGTGTGTGTGTGTGTGTGTGTGTGAGCAGCAGGCTGGGTACTGCAGTGTCGAGCTCTCTGTCTGTTTAATCACATTAGTTTCCCTCAGCTGTCTGTCTGCTGCTGATTAACTGGCTTCACAAAGCTGCCAGGCAACCAGCCTCCTTCTCTCTCTCTCTCTCACACACACACACACACACACACACACACACACACACACACACACACACACACACACACCGATGAGGGACAAACTGGAGTCACATAACAAGTTTGGATGTCAAAGTGCCCACTAACCCAGATGTAATAATTGGTGGTTGGCAGTTTGTCTTAAAGCTGCAACATGCAACTTTTTTCACAATAAAATAACAATAAATAGAATCTATTCTACTGTATCAGTGCGTGTCTGTCTGTGACGCTCTGTGTTCAGGCCTGAATCCCCCCGTTCGCTTGAAATTGTCTTTTCACAACTTTATCTAACATGATGGACTTGTCTGTCTCTTCTTCTGTGGTGTTCATACCAGTTCAGAACACATGAAGAAACAGCTGAATGTGAGCATCAGTCCTGTCATCTGTTCTCTGCTGGACAAACCAGACAACTAAAGCAGGAAGTTCAGAAAAACCACTGCACATGCTGTGTGTGTGTGTGTGTGTGTGTGTGTGTGTGTGTGTGTGTGTGTGTTTATTGTAAGGGGTCACACCTGGTTTCTGTGTATTGTTTCTACTCCTGACATCTTAACTGTCACTGATGTGTTAGACATTCATTCACACACACACACACACACACACACACACACACACACACACACACACCTATGTCAGGGCTTTATTAGAGGGGCTTTGGAATTTGCAGTAAAAGTTCTGTTGTTTATTTGAAGACTTTATTTCCAAAATACTAAAAATCATTATTAAATATCTTCAAAATCACAAAGGTCCGGTCTATAAAAGTGTCTCTTTTAGCCTTTAATTTAATCAAGGACTTAAGTTACTTATTATTTATTTGAATTTAGTATTTGCGTCAGAGTGTGTGTCGCTTTTTTTGAAACGATGGAACAAAACTCTTCATATCCAAACCGTTAAATCATCAAAATGTAACTCTCATTTGTGATCATTTACATGATCACAAACCTTCCCCAATCTGTATGCACTTGTTTTTAACTGTTTATTCTTCCCTTACTGTTTAGTCTGGTTTGTTGTTTTGTCTGGCTTTGTTTTGTTTTATCCTTGTAATCTCGACATCGTTGTAAACGAGGGCCGCCCTCAGTGATTTCTTCGAGAAATAAATAAAGGTTGAATGAATTCCCCTGTTTGTTTTCCTCTGAGGAACCAGAGGGAAAAATCACTTGTGTTCATGTGTAATCACATCAGGGAGCGAACTCACGGGCTACTGGACCCGTTTCCCTCACACACACACACACACACACACACACACACACACACCTCATCACTGGAGATGTGACCATTAAATTGGCAAAATCTGATTTTCCGCATTTCCTTGTTTGTTTAATACAGCTGAGAGAGAAAACAACATTTCTGCTCTTGTGATCATATTAAGAGAAAACTAACAGAGTGTTATCTGAGGATCTGATGGATGGATGAGTCTGTATGATGCAACATTCACTTCATTTCAGTGTTTCTGCTTTAGAAAACTAAGACACAGCGGCTACAGAATGTATTTATCCCTCTTGACTCTTTGCACATTTTCTTGTGCTACAAAATTAGCTCAAAATATTTTGGGATTTGTGGCAACTTTCTAGCTAGAGTAGAAATTGAAGAAATTGATTTCAAAGTATGAACTTCCAAAAACTGAAAATTGAAAAAAAAAAAAAAAAGTTTATAATGGTATTCACTAGTGATGGGACAATCTCTTTATCTCACAATATGATTAGATACGTGATCTGAGGTTCAGGATCAATACAACCAGGATACGATGTGATCAATAAAAGTTCAGTGACAACAAAGTCTGACTGTGCAGAATTCTGTTTATTTCTGAGACACAAATCTTTCTAGAGATGCCATTGGCTGCTAGAATGTAAACAACAATTTAAAAATGTTGTTACAAAGTGACAATAATATAATTTGGATGGAGAGCTTGTGAAACTGTGATGGTCAAGAGTCTCATTAGTGATTACTACAGCAGAATAACATGGAGCTGATATCACCATTCATGTTCCTGACAGCAGAATAACATGGAGCTGATATCACCATTCATGTTCCTGACACAACATATGGACTTTGTATTGAGATATATTGAATTTTGATATATCGTCCCATCCCTAGTATTCACCCTCTGGATTAAACATGTGAACTAGTCAACAGTTTTTGTTTAAAATAAAATGTATTTTAATAGAAGACTGCTGTCCTTGCTTTCTTTCTCTTTCTCACTACTGCCTCTGTTTGTACGTATGCATATATCTGTGTGTGTGTGTGTGTGTGTGTGTGTGCATGTGTGTGTGTGTGTGTGTGATGTGTCAGCCGCTTGCAGCAGGCGTCATGTTGAACCTCTGTGCAGGATGAAATGACAGGATAAGATCATCGGACTAAATTAGCTTCTCTAAATTGAATTGGTTCAGTCTTCCAGCCGCTCTGCAGCTGTCAGACCTGCACACGGTTCACAAAATGAAAACAGCTAATTTGCATAATATTTTCATATTATTTCATTTATATGTTTATTTGATGTTTTCCAGTATTGAAATTGTCGGTCGGATTACGTTTAATAACCTAATTTGCTCCATTCTTATTAAATCCTATTTGTTTTCCTTTGCTGTATCTGCTGCTGTGACAACTCAGCTCACACAGATCATTAAAGTTCCATCTAATCTAATCTAATATGATCTGATCTAATCTAATCTAATCTGATTTGATCTGATCTAATCTGATCTAATCTACAGAAGTGGTCTGTTTAAAGAGAAAATAGTATAGTATTAGAATATTGCCAAGTGTATTTCTTTGTTTTAGTCTTTATTTGTTTTAGTCATTTTAGACACTAAAGAACTAAAACAACTTGGCAGATACTAATCAATTATTAACTATTTAATTTTTTCATTGAAGTGTTTTCTGATGGAGCTCCGCCGATAAATTTGCTTCAACCCAGCTGAGGGAAACACACCTAATTTACAGGTTTTTTTTTAAGTACGTTCATCTTCCTGTTTTTCTTCAAACTTACCCACCGCAGCTTTAAATTTGCTTAAAATGTGCTTGACAGTCTGCTTTTGGACAAAGTGTTGCACCCAAAGCATGCATTAACATCACTGCAATGATGAAACATGAATTTAAGCTTATTGTACTGCACTTGTAAGTCATCCTGGTGAAAGAAGCATCAACCAGTTTGTATATAGTACTGAAATTGTACTTTTGTGCTTAATGATGTGTAAAATAATTTCCAGTCCACTCTGCACAGAAGTGGTTTGACTCGCCACCAACCTCACAGCTCTGCATCATAAACCCTGGTTTCACTTCACCTTTAAGGACATAAGTGTTGATGTGGAGTGGAGTGGACCCCCCCCCCCCCCCCAACACACACACACACACACACACACACACACACTCACACACTCCTCACCAGTGAGTCCTCCACAGTGTAGTTGAACATCCTCTTGGCGTCAGTCTTCAGGTGGCTGACGAACTCTCTGTACTCCGGGTTCTGAGGCTCTCGGTACGTCAGGATCTTCACACTCTGGAGACACGAAGAAAAATCCAAAACATACATTTATTTATCCTGTTTATCCTGCTTAACATTCATACAGTTCCACACATTTCAACCTGGGAGCTAGAGTATGTTTTGTTCTATATGTTTTAAATACACGGCCCATTAAAAGTCTGGGGACAGCTAGCTTTTGAAAATGTTTAATAAATGAGCATGTTTTCTTTGTCGGTTTGCAATAACTGAACCCCATTAAAGACTAACTAAGCTTAGTTTGAGAAAAAAAATCATACATACATATCTGTGATGTTGACACTAAAACAATTAAACTATACGGTCATCAAAAAAACTCCTCAGCAGCTGAACTGAACTCTTCATCCAACAGTCAGAGACGCTCTGCCATGAAAAACCTTTTCTTCACACCAAAGACACACTTTGATCAACATGAAGCTCCAGATCCAAAGTATCAGGAAATATATATTTTATGTATAACAAAAGCAGTGTAGACATTTTTTTTTTCCTTACTTCTTCATTGAAAAATAACAGAGAAAATCATCAAATAATACTTTAGGTAAGGTGACCCCAAACTTTAGACGGGCAGTGTATACGAAAACTCTTTTTTTCCAAAATGTGATGCCAACCACTTGAAAAAAGTGATACCTACTCTTACTAAATGATTGCTAGCATGAAGGTAAAGCACATTATTGGCTGCTATTAAGAGAGATCTTCGATTACAGAGTATTTCTGTTTTTGAGTCATCTGTGAAACATTTACTAATAAAGGGAGCAAATCTTTCCCAAACGGATGTATGGTGTTTTGGAATGAACGGCTTCACTTCTCCTCTACCTTATCTATTTAAAGTAAATCTAGACTAAACCTCAGTGGATTCCTTTCCTGTGAGAAAGCAGCTGAACGTTCCTGGACTCTCTGAACCTGCTGCCTCTGTAAACAGGCAGATGTTATTTGAGTCCAGTTCCTCTGTTGTCTTTTGTCTTTGTGAGCAGCCATCCACATCACAGCATCCTTCATCTTATTTAACCTTTATTTACCCAGGCAGGGTTCGCTGAGCTCCACCTTCCAGCCTCACATTCATCCACTTCCACACATTTCCACCTGGAGGTTGACCAGCACAGCCACAGTCTTCTACTGGTGGCCACTGGGAGCTGCCCAGTCAAGGGTGTGGAAATGAACCTGTACCCTCCAATATGAAAGAATATTTTATTACTTTCATTACTTTTCTCAACCATCTTTTAGGGTTCTACTGAGCTCGATGCTCTTTCCCAGCTCCACCCTGCTTCACATTCATTCACCTCCACATATTCACACTGGGAGCTGCCCAGTACAACAGTCTTCTACTGGTGGACACTGGGAGCTGACCAGTCAAGGGTGTGAGAAGGAAGATGTATCCTCCAATATGAAAGAGGATTTAATTGTAAAGTTTTCATTACTTTCATTACTTTTCTCAACCGTTAGGGTTCTACTGAGCTCCATGTTCTTTTCTGGCTTCATTTACTTCCACACATTTCCACCTCGAAGCTGCCCAGTACAACTATAGTCTTCTACTGGTGGCCACTGGGAGCTGCCCAGTCAAGGATGTGGAAAGGAACATGTATCCTCCAAAAAAAAAAGATGATTTGATTACTTTCATTACTTTTCTCCGCCATTCTTTAGGTTTTTTTCTGAGCTTCGTGCACTTTTCCAGCTCCACCCTGCTTCACATTCATTCACCTCCACATATTCACACTGGGAGCTGCCCAGTACAACTATAGTCTTCTACTGGGAGCTGAACTGGTATTCTGGCACAACTTCAACCACTAACAAGGTGCATGGAGCGGGCAGGTAACAGTGGGGGAAAAGGAGATTTCAGCAACACTTGCAGTATTGAGAAAAAAAGTGTGGTATCTGGATATTTTAACAACAGTTTGTTATTAAAATGCAGATGTCGGTTTTAGACTCTGTCCTGCCTCAGGTTTGTGCTGACATCATATTACAGAGATGAAGCCTTTACAGAAGCTGTTTACAGCAGTTAGATGTGTTAGCATGTCCGCTAACAGGCTATGGAAAAAGCTCCTTTGCTCGATTCTGATTGGTCGTCCATTTCCTTTGCTTTTTCCGCCCCTTTTGTGTGAAATTGGTAGCGATATTTAACAGGGTTTCTCGCTTGCGTATGAAGTGAGACGCCGGAGTGTTTCTAATTTTGTTCCCCAACCTAGATTTTCCCAGCCAGTCTGGGGATTCAAACAAGTGTCACAACCTCTCTAACCTCGAAACTACTGACAATCAGTTCTTTGATAGTTTTGTGTGTGTGCATGTGTGTCTTCATTTCTCTCCTGCAGTCTGTAACTCTCTATGGATCGAGCGAGAGAAAATGAAAGTACTTCACGGCAATGACAGAGAGAAAGAGAGAGAGAGAGATGGAGAGAGAGAGAGAGAGAGAGGGGGGTGGAGGAGAGAAAAGGTACAAGAGCCAATTTGTCGTCTCATCTGCCCGACAGCGCTCCTAACACCTCAGACAAACACTGGGAACAGAGGGAAAGCAGCTAATAATTGTCTTGGGGAGGGGGCGGGGGCGGGGGGGTCGAGGGGTCAGTGGAGAACACAGTGGATTTCGGATATAAAAGAGATGGAGATGAGATGAGAGAGTAAACACTCCAGAGGAACCTGGGAAATCAGGTTCTGGGACTGAATGACGTTGGATGTTCAGTGATGCGAGAAAAACAGCAGCCAACTTGACCTGTTGTTATGAGCAGAGACCAGAGGGTTCGAACCCTCCACTCTGCTGAAGTGTCATCGAGCAAGACGCTGAATCTGTAGCTGACCCTGACCTCTGACCTCACTGTGGAGGGGGGCAAGAGAAAAGAGAATTTCCGCCAAAGGAGAAATCGCCTGGTTCCAGACTGAGAATGTCGTCCCTCCACTCTTCAGATTTTGTGGAGTGATTCAGAGAGTCTGGTGTTTCCCTCGTCAGCGGCTTGTTGTCACTCTGATAAACAATCAAGCCAATCAGCGCCTTTGTGGGCGGGACTAAAATTTGAACCGTTCGTGCGACGGTTTTTCATTGGTATTTCGGCAGAATAGATTTGTTGAATTCACCTCCTTAACCAACAAATTGTCTTTGCAAAGACGACATTTTTGTCAAAGTGGACGACATTCTTGGGTCAGTTGGTAAATCATGGCTGTAGAGGCTGACTGGCTGCAGCATCATGTGACTGAAGTGACGTCAGAGCGTCAGTCACTAGTGATTGGTTCAGATATGACAGTCGGTCACTAGTGATTGGTTCAGATATGACAGTCGGTCACTAGTGATTGGTTCAGATACGTCGGTCACTAGTGATTGGTTCAGATACGACAGTTGGTCACTAATGATCGGTTCAGATATGTTGGTCACTAATGATCGGTTCAGATACGTCGGTCACTAGTGATTGGTTCAGATACGTCGGTCACTAGTGATTGGTTCGGGGAAAATCAATCCCCCCCACACAGAAAATGGCTAACGAGGAGGAAATCTCAGGCTGAATAATGGAGTGCAACCAGATGGACGTTCAGTCTGAATATCAGGCTAGTACACTGATGGTCCTGGAGGAGAATTTGTAGTATGAACAGTTGGATATGTACACCAAATTTCATGTTATTCCAACTTGCAGTATGGGAGATGACTGGTTATTAATGGTTATCAAATGGTTATCAATCAGTATAATTTTGATAAAGCCGGAACAGAGTGGTGAGATGCATCATTCCCCCAAGTTTTGTCAAAATCCAATCAGTGTGGGGGCGTCCTGGGGGCTCGATCCGGCCCAGAACCTTTGTCGCATGTCATCCCTCTCTCTCTCAATCTTTCCTGTCTCTCTCTCCTTGGAACTGTCTAATAAAAGGCAAAAATGAACTAAAGGATTGACAGCACAGCATAAACCAAATTATGGGACATTTTAATAGTAAGGCTGCGTTCACAGCCTTCATGTTCTGAGTGCTTTATCTGAACTCTGCAGTGTTTCCTCCTTCAGTTCAGTTGGTTTGTCCAGGTGAGAACAATGACCTTTGAACTCTGGTGGCACCAAATAACGGCACAGAGAATCTCAGTCCTCTAACACGAGAACTGTGGTGCGGTTCGATAGGAGTGAGAACGTAATCCAACCAACTACAGGAAACAACCTGAAAAGGCAAGGGTTTATGGGTAGAAGGAGAAGGAGGCGGTTCCTCATGCTTAGAAAGCCTAGCAGAACAAAATGAAGTCTGGACTGATGCTCATATTCAGCTATTTCTTCATGTGTTTTGGAGATGAACTCTTCCTAGTTACCTGGAAGGCCTCCTTGGCGATGGCGTCGTCCTCGTCCCCCCTGGCCCACGGCTGCCTGTGCTGGGAGTTGAGGCTGTCTCCGAACACGTCGATGTAGAGGAAGACGTACTCCTCCTGAGGAAGGCCCTCCCGCCGGAAGTTCACCATCAACTTCCTGAAGACGTCTGGAGAGCAGCAGACGAACACCACTGGAGAGGAGAGAGAGGAGGGGGAGAGTCGTTTTAGACAGTGTAGGGGAAGCTACTGTGAAAGTCTACCAGGTACTTCATGTTGGAAGAAGTGGAACTACAGCAAAGCTACCCTCCAGAGAAATATAGCATTGTTAGTCCATGGTTTCGGCTTCTCCTGTGGTTTTGTAGGTTAACGGGTAGAGCAAGGCACTAACACTGCCAGGGTTAGGGGTTCAATTCCCTAAAGCAAACCACTAACGCTGCCAGTGGTAGGGGTTCAATTCCCTGAAGCAAACCACTAATACTGCCAAAATTAGGGTTTCTATTCCCTAACGCAAACCACTAATACTGCCAGGGTTAGGGGTTCAATTCCCTAAAGCAAACCACTAATACTGCCAGGGTTAGGGGTTCAATTCCCTAAAGCAAACCACTAACACTGCCAAAATTAGGGGTTCAATTCCCTAAAGCAAACCACTAATACTGCCAGGGTTAGGGGTTCAATTCCCTAAAGCAAACCACTAATGCTGCCAGGGTTAGGGGTTCAATTCCCTAAAGCAAGGCACTAACACTGCCATGATTTGAGGTTCAATTCTCTAAAGCAAACCACTAACGCTGCCAGTGGTAGGGGTTCAATTCCCTAAAGCAAACCACTAATACTGCCAAAATTAGGGGTTCCATTCCCTAAAGCAAACCACTAACGCTGCCAAAATTAGGGTTTAAATTCCGTAGAGCAAACCACTAATGCTGCCAGGGTTAGGGGTTCAATTCCCTAAAGCAAGGCACTAACACTACCATGATTTGGGGTTCAATTCTCTAAAGCAAACCACTAACACTGCCAGGGTGAGGGGTTCAATTCCCTGAAGTACACCACTAACACTGCCATTATTTGGGGTTCAATTCCCTAAAGCAAGGCACTAACACTGCTATGATTCAGGGTTTCATTCCCTAAAGCAAACCACTAACACTGCTAGGGTTAGGGGTTCAATTCCCACTGGCTGTATGTCTATGCACTCATGGTACTGTAAGAGCTTTTGTGTTGAAGTGTCCACCCAGCAGCATAGTGTACGTTATGTGAACACTTTTAAGAGAGACAGATTGACATGACACGTTTACAGCAGCATTGGGAATCATTAGAGACCAAAAAATATCGTCAAGGTGCCACAATATTGACCCAAACCCCGTCACTGCAGCGTCACCGCAGCTCCGGACGACGGCTCGCCGCGGGACGCTGGGCGGTGAATGTCATTTCATTTAATCTGAGTGAATTAAACATCCACTTAGGAGGGAAAAGGCACTTGGTTTATTTATCCGTTTCTTCTCTGGTGAAATGGGTCCTTCGTGTTTTGTGTATTGATGTTGTTTATCTACGAGCAAAAAAAAGAGATGGACATTTTGAAAAGATTGAAGAAAACAGTGATAATGTTGTAGGCAGGCTGGACTTGTGCTGCGGGTTTACAGACAACTGACCCAGACAGCTGGAGGCGAGATTAGCTGCCACCTCCAGTGCTGCTGATTACACTGACTCATCTGTCAATGGAGACATCAATGGGATTTATTAGACAGAGGTGTGTGTGTGTGTGTGTGTGTGTGTGTGTGTGTGTGTGTGTGTGTGTGTGCGTGTGTACCATTCATTTTCTATGGAGCAGCCACTTAGGTGTTTCTTTATCTTTCTTTATCTTTACATCAAACATCCACTCTCTCTCTCTGTGTGTTCGTGATACGTATGAATGTTTTGTGTGTGTGTGTGTGTGTGTGTGTGTGTGTGTGTGTGTGTGTGCGTGCGTGCATGAAATGGTCTTCTTGGTGTTCTTCTGATGTGGGCTTTCTGAAAGCATTAGTAGTTCAGTCCCATAGTTAAACGGAGAGAAATCCATTAATTCTCTGAGGAAAACAGTCTTTCGTGTGATTTTTTATAAAGAAACTAAACAAAATCAATATCTTATTGATGGACTTAATGTACAAACCACTTTAGTTAAGAAGACACGGTGAACCGCACTCAGGCTTCATCTTGTCTCAAACTGATTTCCATAGAGAGTTGAAGTCAACATCACACCCAGTCATATTCACAATTTTTGTCAGCGTTTAAAAGGAAGCCTACGTGCTCCGACTGTTAATAAAACATGTTGCTGTGGTTTTGAATTTAAAAGACTGTCTTCTCCACTTACACCAAGCCCCTGGGTCTAACATCAGGGGAAATCTGCATTAGCATGGCTAACACAATTTGTTTTTCTTATTCTCCTTTATTTCTTCATTTTATTTGTCTGATTGGCTTTCATTTATCATAGTGTTATTGCCTGGAAAGCATTCTGTAAGTGTTTTGAAAAGGACTTTACAAAGTTTCTTACTATTATTATTAGTAGTGGTAGCTGTAGTATTGGCATTAGTATAAGTGTTGGTATTGGTATTAGCCTTAGACAGTATTCACATTGGACATTTGGCATCCATCACATTCACAGACAGTCTGCGTTGCTGTCAGCGGGTCCAAACCTCATAAATATTAGGTATAGTATATTAGTTATAGTATTAGCATAAATATTAGTATTAGCATTAGTATTAGCATAAGTATTGCTATTAACATTAGTGTTAGTATTAGCATGAGCATTAGTATTAGCGTTAGTTATAAGTACTAGCTTTAGCATTAGTGGTTGTATTAGCATTAGCATCAGCATTTGTTATAGTATTAGTCTTAGTATTAGCATTACTATTAAAATGAGCATTGGTATTTGTATTAGTATTAGCATTATAATTAGCATTACTATTACTATCAGCATTAGAATAAGTATTAGTATTAGTTTAAACATTAGTTTTAGTATAAATGTTAGTGTTAGTATTAGCATCAGTATTAGTTTAATCAGTATTACTATTACTATCCACATTAGACTGAGTATTAGTGTATTAGCATTAGTATCAGTGTTAGTTTAATCATTAGTAGCTATTACTATTAGTTTCAGCTTTTTAGAATGAGAATTAGTTTAAGCATTAGCATTAGAGTTAGTGTTAGTATCAGTATTAGTGTTAGTATTAGAGTTAGTGTTAGTATCAGTATTAGTGTTAGTATTAGAGTTAGTGTTAGTATCAGTATTAGTGTTAGTATCAGTGTTAGTGTTAGTATTAGAGCTAGTGTTAGTATTAGAGCTAGTGTTAGTATCTGCATTAGTGTTAGTATTATGAGTTAGTGTTAGTATTAGAGTTAGTGTTAGTATCAGTATTAGTGTTAGTATTAGAGATAGTGTTAGTATTAGAGTTAGTGTATATCAGTATTAGTGTTAGTATCCATATTTGTGTCAGTATTATTATTAGTATTTGTATCATTACAGTGGCAGTGCCTTGCTGTCCATATCTAGAGGCTGAAGGTCCAGACAGGAGTTAATTGGCTTCCCCCCAAAGCCGCGGCTCGGTGTCGGTGCCACAGGAAGTCTCCAGGGGCGTGATGACATTCCTCCGGCCTGCCATTCCTGTCCCGCTGGCTCTATTGTTTCAGGGTTTAATAACCTCGGGGCAGGAAGTGAACGGTGAAACCACGGCAACCAGCCAAGAAAGCTAAAAGCGCTCTTCCGATACCAAGCTCAAAAATCCTTCGTCACCGCCAAGAGGAGTTTACACTCTGCCTCAGGTTTACCTGCCGGGCTGAAACCTCATCTCTTCAGGAAACACTCCTCTGCCTCCTGTGTGTGTGTGTGTGTGTGTGTGTGTGTGTGTGTGTGTGTGTGTTCCCCTTCTCTCCTCTACTTGCACTATAAATACAAATCTAAAAATACTCCTGACTTTCTACCTTTTCTCCCTGGCTCTGATTTCTTTACCAAACATGTCTCTATCAGGCATGATTAAATGTTTTAAACTTTTGTTCAAGTGAAATTCAGGAGGATGGCACTGAAACCAGCCACAGCTGCCCACAGTAATTATTCACTCACCTGATCCCAAACCCTCTGATCACCTGTCCAACAGTAATGACACAGAACTTGAATGGATAGATCGGTCATTTCCATTCAAATCAACTTTCCAGGACGGTCGGAGCGGCGGCCATCTTGCTGTGACCCGTTGGACTAGCTTCTGTATAAAGCCTGACAGCAAGTCACTGAGCTGAGAGGTTTTACAGCAAGAACCAAAGCAGCTTCTCTGTCTCCTTGCTGCCATGGATTGCTAACATGCTAATGTTGACTAGAAGAGCTAGAGAGAGAAGCACAGTCTGTGATGAAGCTACGTTAGCCTCGTCGCTAACGTTAGCTTCCAGTTGAGTTTTGACAGTTTGCTAACACACTCATCTGCTCAGTTCTCACAGTGTGACAGACTTTACAGCCTTAATGTCCAGACTGTGTTGTCACCATAGCAACTAACACTTAAAATTCTGTAATCGCCATTTTATGCTGCACTAGCCAAATTACCATGACAAACATTCAAGTTCTGTGGTAAATGAGCTCCAATAAACCACCATGCCCCTCTTTGTCCACAACTGCAACCTTCCTCCACATTTCCTATTCTCTACTATCTCTGTGTCCAGGTCTGCCGAGGCTCTGGCGGGGGTCAGTCGCCGTGGAAACGCCCCTCCGGTGCCAGGACAACACAACCGTCAGCGGCTGCTGGCCGCATCACAAACTCCAGACCAAACTCCTTCAGAGTCTTCAGACCCCCAGCCCAGCCCTCCTTCCTTTTCCCTAATTTATCAATAAATCTCCATTTCATTAAAATGATGTCCTGCCTCATCAACTATTCATTCAGGGAAGGTTCAGTCTTTTTCACCAGAGGAAGAGAGAGAGAGAAAAAAATTATCCAATCTCCTCTACAGAACACAGATAACAGAATCACTGATTTTGGGGTTTTATCATGGAGGAAGACACACAACCCAAGATACTACCAGAGTTACACAGAGATTTAAGTAAAAGTAAAATCACTGACTTTAAAAAATACTCAAAAAAGAACAAGTACACAAAGAAGCTACTCAGTTACAGTAATGTGAGGGTTAGGGTTAATTAATTAGCTACTTCCAGCATTGGTCCTACTGTTGTCTAATCAGCAGCGACACTGGAGCACTTGAGGTTAAGTTACGGTGACCGGACGTCCCGGTTTGTCCGGGATTATCCCGGTTTGTCCGGGATTATCCCGGTTTCAAGATGGGTGTCCCGAGTCCCGACAAATATCTGTAAAACACTAAAATGTCCCGGTTTTCAACATTCACTACCAAATTGTCCCGGTTTTCACCACAATTAAAATAATAATAATAGTATTATACTTGTTTGCAGTGCTTACATAGACGTTTATCATGTTCTGTCCCGCTCATTATTACCTAACCTAATAAAAAACATAAACAATGCACCACGCGTCTGAATGTTTTGGTGGATTTTTGGAGACAAAACATCATTTTTCGTTTGCTGAGGCTCTGTCCATGGTGTTGAAAGGTGCAGTCACTAGGTGTGCTAAGCGCTGAAATAATTGTCCCCCGTCCTGATGAAAACACCTATGGTGCGAGCATAAGCGCTTACATGTGCGCGTGCATGAACGTGCGGTACACTTAAAGGTCCCGGTTTGGGGGTTTGAAAATGTGGTCACCCTAGGTTAAGTGTTGAGGTTAAGTGTTAAAGGAGAGAGCATTACTCATTCTGTTTCCCCCGCCAGGATGAGGATTTGAACCAGCAACCTTCTGCTACTTCTCTAACCTTTAGGCTGCTGCTGTCGGGTCGACTCTCTGTCCAGAAGGCCAGAGCGCAGACACGACCCTGAAACCAGGAAGAGCAGGAGGATCACAGAGAGCCTAGACCTGACCTCTGACCTCTGACCCCCCCCGCACACTTCCTCACTCACACAGATGTGTTCAGATGAAAGGCGACCAGCTTCCACTGATGACCACTGCACTTTCCACATATGACAGATTTACAGATGAAAGGGTTTTGTTTTGCGCTCAGTAAGCACTACGGCTCTGCAGGACGGAGACGCACCAATCCACAAATCCACCTGAACCAGAGTCTGAAAAGCTCTAAATTCTGACTCTGGTGGGTTTTTATTTAGGGAATGCTTTTGGGATTGCATGTGTTTAATATCAACAAACAGGTTACATCAGACAACGGCATGAGCTTTGATGAATGTTGAAAGAAACAAAATAAATATTGGTAGACAACCACCAGTAAGGACAAAGTACATCTAAATCAAACCTTGTACAACAACATACTACTTTTCATGATAACAGCAATTTCAATCCTACTTTGAATTTTGTAAATGATTAAATTTAATGTTGAAGTTTGATAGTTTCACCAAATGTGATTGGCAGCCTAAGATCCTCCCAGCAGCCCGTGGGTCCAGACTGAAAGGTGACCGCCTCTGCGGTCAAAGCGCCCACGCTCTGGAACTGCTCAGGTTAGCGCAATCGGTGTTTTCTTTTAGTCAAAAATTCAAAGTATTACTGCTTGTTTACAAGGCTCTGCATGGTTTAGCTCCTAAACACATTTCCGACCTGCTCACTGGCTATAAACCAATCAGATCCCTCAGATCATCAGGCATGTCTCTAAATGTATCTAGAATTAAATCTAAATCAGGTGCAGGTGCATTTGGTCCCTATGGTGCTGTTGTCTGGAACAAACTACCTGCTGACCTGAGACCTGCTACAACTGTGTCTTAACTGTGTTTTAAAAGCAGTCTTAAAACCTTCCTTTTTTTCTCAGGCTTTTGGTTGTTAGTGTGTGTGTGGGTATGTCTGTATGTGTGGCTGAAAGGTTATTTTATTTATGTTGAATACTTTATATATGTTCATTGTATTTCTTTATCTGTTTATTGTTACTATTTTTGTCTTTTATTGTGAAGCACATTGAACTTACCTGTGTATGAAATGTGCTATACAAATAAAATTGACCTGACTTTTAAATCGAAATGCCTGTTTATAACAACTAAGATAAGAGATAAGATATACTTTAATGTCCCCGTAGGGAAATTTGTTCTGGACTCCGTCCTGCAGTTACACACTACACAGTAAAAAACGTCAACATCTTAACAACACATGGCTTCCATACACATACACAGTTTGCACATACACATATTCAACAGTTTGCCTATACACATACACACCTACTGACAATGGTGACATATTGCACAACCCTCATGGCCAACATCTACATTACATGTTAGTGTTGAGAAGCTTAATGGACATAGGCAGGAATGAATGTTATAACGGTTCAGCCTGCTCTTGGGAACCCTGAATCTTCTACAGGAAGGTAAGAACTGGAACTCTGGGTGGAGAACGTGAGTTGGATCAGACACTATTTTCTGTGCCTGTCTGATAACAGACTGCTCATAAATTGTTTGGAGGGACGAGTGTTTTTTAACCCCCATAATTTTCATAGCAGTCTGTACCAGACGAGCGATCTGTGATTTCAACTGTACCGTCAAGTTACCATACCAGGCTGTAACACTACATCTTATAATACTCTCTAATACTGCATGGTAAAATAGTAACATGAACTTCTGCTCAACTCCACAGACCCTAAATCTACGTAAAAAAAATACATCCGCTGTTGAAGTCTAGAGCAGAGACTTTCAACATGGACCCTCCAGCTGAGTGTATTATCAATATGAACCCTGAGGACCTGAGTGATGGATACATTGTGGATAGCCACCGGCCTAAGATCACCCACTGCCTTCGGGTCAAACACCATCTCCCCGTCTTCTTCACATTCAGCACAAGATGGTTAGTGTCCCACCACTGCACAAATCTCTCTATTTCAGAGTGGTAAGCTGATGAACTGCTAGCACAGGACAAGTTGTATTATAATGCCCTGTTTCTTCTTTATTATACAATATTTTTGTCTTTATAGTTTTTTGTCTGTCATCTGACATCGCTTGATCCCTTTTCTTGTTTGCTGTGGTATCGTAGCAGTAACAGATTTTTAGGTATTAAAATTTCTGGTATCAATACTGTTTCTGTTTACTCTGTCTGTTTTTCTCTCAAAGGGGGTCAGAGGACTCCCGGGGGTCCTTCAGGGGGTTCCAGGGGTCTCTAGCAAAAGGAAAAAATATATATAAACTCCCCACTTACAGTTTAGACAATAATTCAACACTTAATCTACAATGATGGATGGGTGGAAGTGTGACGTAAAAATGTTTGCAACCTAAGTGACAGGAAGGATGATTTTTCATCTATAATAAAATGAATTCTAGCAGCCTGTGTGTTTGCCAATAAAAGAAACTTGAACATGCATCTAAACCTCCCAACTGTGATGAGCCAGTCTCTCTCTGGCTGCAGAGTCTGATCTGACAGAGTCTTTAAAGGTCCCACATGGTGTAAAGCAGGACTCCCTCTCCTCTGTGATGATAAAGGAGTTGGATGTGTATCTAAACATGGTGAAAGTATCAAAACTAAATCCACACAATCCATATTAGAAAAGCGAGCCTCTAAACGAGCCGTTTGGACTTCCGTAACTTTGTGGCGTCACAAAGGTTCGCTCATTATCATTTTTGTAAGAAATAATAGACTAACAAAGTGTTTTTTTCAAAGCGGTTGAGCGGTTGTCATTGTTTATTACCGGAGAGTTTTCCCTACCTGCTTGAAACGGTTAGCCAATCGGAACAGAGGGTCGTTAATATTAATGAGCCTTAAAGACACGGCGACAGAAACAGCCTGTTCTTGGTAAGGCTCAGAGAGATGCTGGAAAATGAAAATGGATTGAGAGTGTTTTTGGTGCATGACACCACACACACAGCTTTGAATGGACCTCAAGACACAAAATAAAACTCTGGAAAGTAGAGAATATGGACCTTTAAAGACCGAGCTCATCCCTCCAACAAACGCAGGTTATCCTCACTGTGTTT